>NC_139224.1:8535941-8635637 GCF_055691185.1 Crinia signifera | reverse complement strand
TATTATACATATGCCGCACACCGTGATGTCTATTATACATATGCCAAACACCGTGATGCTCCATTATACATATACCACACACTGTGATGCCCATTATACATATGCCACACACCGTGAGGCTCCATTATACATATGCCACACACTGTGATGCCCATTATACATATACCACACACATGATGCCCATTATACATATGCCACACACCGTGATGCTCCATTATACATATGCCACACACCGTGATGCTCATTATACATATGTCACACACCGTGATGCCCATTATACATATGCCGCACACCGTGATGCCCATTATACATATGCCACACACCGTGATGCTCCATTATACATATGCCACACACCGTGATGCCCATTATACATATGTCGCACACCCGGATGCCCTTTATACATATGCGGCACACCCTGATGCCCATTATACATATGCCGCACACCCTGATGCCCATTATACATATGCCGCACACCCTGATGCCCATTATACATATGCCGCACACCATGATGCCCATTATACATGCTCCTAGCCATGGGGAAGCAGTCTGATAGCCAGGCAGAAGTGGTGGGCTGTCTGGCTGTCTTAAGGGTGGGTCCACTGCGGTTAAAAATCTTGCGCTGGGCCAGCAGTCAATATGAGCGCACATTTGCATGACACCACCTCTCCCCAACACACATTTACATGTCACCCCCCCCCCCCAGCAAATATTTACATGTCACACACACCCCTCCCCAGCACACATTGACATATCATGCCCATCACATTACATACCTGGCTGGCTGGCTGGCTAGCTGGCTGTAGAGCTGCTCCAAGCTCTGTCCATGTCCATGCCGCCCTGGCTGGCTCTTCCAGTGTATCAGCAGTGGCTCCCAGGCTGCTGCTGTTATGAAGGAGGAGGAGGAAAGAAGAAGGGTGCTCCCGTTTTTGATCCCCAGAGCGCGAAAACTCCTGCGTTGCCTGCTGGGGATCAACCAATCCTGATTGGACAGCCGCCCGCCCCGCAATCTGAATGACTGACAGCAGCCAGTCTGTCATGGCTGCTCCCGTGCTGCCCACGGCCGACTCGCCTGTGCGGCAGCGGCAGCCGGCGCGCCAGCAAGCGCACGCAGCAGTGCCAGCAGAAAGAATGTAAGTTTTAAAAAAAAAAAACACTGCCCGTTTTGACACATAGTGCGCCGGCCGGGAGCCGACGCCCACGCAGCCCCCGCTCCCCCAAGCAGTGGCGGGGGCTGCCTTACACAAGCTACGCCCCTGCAGTGTTATTGGACCTGGGTTGGCCCCTTTTACACCAACGCTGACCTGGGTCCAACCTGGGTCCGTCCTGGGTCTTTGCCTCGGTGTAAAACAACTCTCACCCTCAGCTCACACCAAAGTGAACAATCAGACACTGAGATAAGACAACTGCTGTAACTATATAGGGAATTGCTTGCATATGACGGGCCTAGCTGCAAAGCCAACCAGTGGGCAGCCATCTTTTGGATCAGGAACAAATAGTCACGGACAAGTCTGCGCTGTCCCGACCACGTCGCCGGCCCACAAATGCTGTGTCGCCACCCCCTGGCCCTCAGACTGCGGTCACATTTTCTTGAATGTGGCCATAGTTTAAGAGGTCGCACGTGTGTGTATGTGCAGATTGCTGAAATTTGCCAAAGTCCTTTTTTTATGTTTTTTTGCGTCGGGTATTGAATTAAGCCCATGGCCCTACATGGGGCTACTGACAGGGACCCCTACCATATTCTCCACATCTACATTCTGGCGCATAGGTGAATTTATTACTAAACTACATATTAAACAAAATCCAACAGTGATCCGGGAAAACCATTTACTGTTGAATCTACCACACAGGTTCTCAATGCTGAGATTCCCCAGTTATTTCTTCTTACAAAACTGCAGTAAAACACAAAATGATTAATTACGATATGATAGAAGTGAAACCCAATTATATATGAAGATGGACGGAGAGACGTTCTCCCGCTCACTGCACACAGCCCGAGAGCCCAGCAATCGATGATCAATGATTCTCATCCTGTCACTCGCCATCACCTTTTTTGATTACAGAAAAAATGCACAAAGAGCGATTGATTTACATCAACAAAAGAGAAGATTCCTCTTGAAGATAGATGGTTTAACTGCGGCAGTATCAATAGGGCTGCCCTGGAAACAGAGAGGTTACAGAAATATTGATGATACCAACATCGCTGTTATATCCATTATGTCAGAGTATCACCTGTGTGAGTACAATCATACCACAATAACAGCTGTTAGTAGACGCAGGCTTCATCTGTGTAACTGCGGCAATCAGCAATGCAGGAATCCAGAGGCCAGCAGCACAGGTGCATCTATTATCTGTCAGACGCAGCGGGTGCACACCCTAATCTGAGTGCTAGTGTATACTACAGACCCCAATCTGAGTGCTAGTGTATAATACAGACCCCAATCTGAGTGCTAGTGTATAATACAGACCCCAATCTGAGTGCTAGTGTACACTACAGACCCCAATCTGAGTGCTAGTGTACACTACCGACCCCAATCTGAGTGCTAGTGTACACTACAGACCCCAATCTGAGTGCTAGTGTACACTACCGACCCCAATCTGAGTGCTAGTGTATACTACAGACCCCAATCTGAGTGCTAGTGTACACTACAGACCCCAATCTGAGTGCTAGTGTATAATACAGACCCCAATCTGAGTGCTAGTGTACACTACAGACCCCAATCTGAGTGCTAGTGTACACTACAGAATCCAATCTGAGTGCTAGTGTACACTACAGACCCCAATCTGAGTGCTAGTGTATAATACAGACCCCAATCTGAGTGCTAGTGTACACTACAGACCCCAATCTGAGTGCTAGTGTACACTACAGACCCCAATCTGAGTGCTAGTGTACACTACAGAACCCTATCTGAGTGCTAGTGTACACTACAGACCCCAATCTGAGTGCTAGTGTACACTACAGACCCCAATCTGAGTGCTAGTGTATAATACAGACCCCAATCTGAGTGCTAGTGTACACTACAGACCCCAATCCGAGTGCTAGTGTACACTACAGACCCCAATCCGAGTGCTAGTGTACACTACAGACCCCAATCTGAGTGCTAGTGTACACTACAGACCCCAATCTGAGTGCTAGTGTACACTACAGACCCCAATCTGAGTGCTAGTGTACACTACAGACCCCAATCTGAGTGCTAGTGTACACTACAGAATCCAATCTGAGTGCTAGTGTACACTACAGAATCCAATCTGAGTGCTAGTGTACACTACAGACCCCAATCTGAGTGCTAGTGTATAATACAGACCCCAATCTGAGTGCTAGTGTACACTACAGACCCCAATCTGAGTGCTAGTGTACACTACAGACCCTAATCTGGGAGCTAGCGTACACTACAGACCCCAATCTGAGTGCTAGTGTACACTACAGACCCCTATCTGAGTGCTAGTGTATACTACAGACCCCAATCTGAGTGCTAGTGTACACTACAGAACCCTATCTGAGTGCTAGTGTACACTACAGACCCCAATCTGAGTGCTAGTGTACACTACAGACCCCAATCTGAGTGCTAGTGTATAATACAGACCCCAATCCGAGTGCTAGTGTACACTACAGACCCCAATCCGAGTGCTAGTGTACACTACAGACCCCAATCCGAGTGCTAGTGTACACTACAGACCCCAATCTGAGTGCTAGTGTACACTACAGACCCCAATCTGAGTGCTAGTGTACACTACAGACCCCAATCTGAGTGCTAGTGTACACTACAGAATCCAATCTGAGTGCTAGTGTACACTACAGACCCCCAATCTGAGTGCTAGTGTATAATACAGACCCCAATCTGAGTGCTAGTGTACACTACAGACCCCAATCTGAGTGCTAGTGTACACTACAGACCCCAATCTGAGTGCTAGTGTACACTACAGACCCCAATCCGAGTGCTAGTGTACACTACAGACCCCAATCTGAGTGCTAGTGTATAATACAGACCCCAATCTGAGTGCTAGTGTACACTACAGACCCCAATCTGAGTGCTAGTGTACACTACAGACCCTAATCTGGGAGCTAGCGTACACTACAGACCCCAATCTGAGTGCTAGTGTATACTACAGACCCCAATCTGAGTGCTAGCGTACACTACAGACCCCTATCTGAGTGCTAGTGTATAATACAGACCCCAATCTGAGTGCTAGTGTACACTACAGACCCCAATCTGAGTGCTAGTGTATAATACAGACCCCAATCTGAGTGCTAGTGTATAATACAGACCCCAATCTGAGTGCTAGTGTATAATACAGACCCCAATCTAAGTGCTAGTGTATAATACAGACCCCAATCTGAGTGCTAGTGTATAATACAGACCCCAATCTGAGTGCTAGTGTATAATACAGACCCCAATCTGAGTGCTAGTGTATAATACAGACCCCAATCTGAGTGCTAGTGTACACTACAGACCCATCAATTACAGTAAGTATAGAATAAGTATAGAAGTATAGAATACAGATCCCAATCCATAAACCACCATTGATCACCATTACACCCCAGTGTTTTATGACCTTACCCACTTTTTGTAAGTGGGCGGGGCCTGACAAACCCTTTTAATGTTGCCGGGTAACCAATTGCATCTTACAGCCGCCAGGTCAGTCATCCACTACTGACTGCCCGGCGGTAGGGATGGCCACCGACCATCGATAATTAGAAATCATCAATGGTTATGAATAGTTTTGACATTGATGGTTTCCAACCATCGATGTCAAGCATCAATAGTTTTGTTTTGCTTTTTTCCCCCCCAAGAAGCCGGGACACAGAGC
Organism: Crinia signifera; assembly: GCF_055691185.1. Classification (NCBI taxonomy): domain Eukaryota; kingdom Metazoa; phylum Chordata; class Amphibia; order Anura; family Myobatrachidae; genus Crinia; species Crinia signifera. The sequence goes on along the minus strand of NC_139224.1, from coordinate 8,630,831 downwards.
ATAGCTCCACCCCCAACACCTGTGAAGCCCGGCCCCATATTTTGATTGGCCCACACGCCAATTAATCAAAGAAAATGGATGACCATCGATATGTGAAAACATTGATGTTCATCCATTGCATAGTAATACACTATCAATGGCCAGTAGCCCTTTTGCCATCGATGGCAACCATCGATGGCAAAGGCAATGATGGCCATCCTTGCCTGTCGGCGGTGGAAGGCTGGGAGGGAAGAGGAGCCCTGATCATGACGTGGGACCCGCCCCACATTGTGACATCACATGCCGGATCTGCCCTGCATCTGGCGTCACACGGCGACAGTGGACCACCCCCCCGGTGGGCCTTTACCATCTCAATCCGACACTGCGCACAACATTTGGAAATAACGAGTAGGGTCTGCTGTGCGAGTCTTGGCTTTGTGGCAATGCTGCCCCTTGTTGCCATCACTATGAGGGCATGATCAGCGCACTGTGAGCTGCTGGCATACCACCAGTCCCGAGTCTCCTGTGAATAGAAGCTGTGTGTATGTGCGTCCTGTCACAGTCTCTTGTAAGAGATACGTAGTAACAGCATTGCCCCCTAGTGGCCACAACCTGCATTTGCTATTTATTATTTTGGTTTTGAATCTGAAATTAGGAATGGCCATCTGTGCAGTCACCATTGATTCTGCATCCAGCTATCGATAGTCAGAAACTATGTGATGGATAACCATCAATAGTTTTAGCTATCGATGTTTACCCATCACCTTTGACTGAATGGCCGGGGGACCATTGTGGGTTTGGCCATTGCTAGTGCATCATCGTGGCCCCCCACCCCCACACACACTATAATTCCGTTAGACATTTGCGTCATCTGCTATGCACGGACCCCACGAGGAGGGAGGACTGCGGGAGGTTGCCGCCATTCCGGGGGACTTGCCAACCTTTCCGGGGGCAGCGAGGCGGACCCGATTTTTGGGAGCCTCCCGGCCAATCTGGGAGGGTTGGCAAATATGCTCAGGAGACAACGGGAGCTGCTCGGTGGCACCAAGTGCCAGCGGTGTAGCTAGGTGCCATGGTGCCTGGAGCAAGGGTATGTTTCCCGCCCCCCCCCCCAAAAAAAAATTGCACTGTAATGCCCATTACACATAATGCCACCCACCTCAATGCCCATTACACATAACGCCATCCACCATAATGCCCATTGCACATACTGCCACCCACCATAATGCCCATTACACATAACGCCACCCACCATAATGCCCATTGCACATAATGCCACCCACCATAATGCCCATTGCACATACTGCCACCCACCATAATGCCCATTGCACATAATGCCACCCACCATAATGCCCATTGCACATACTGCCACCCACCATAATGCCCATTGCACATAATGCCACCCACTGTAATGTCCAGTACTAATTATATCGCACAACATAATGCCTATTACATATTATGCCACATAAGTCCTGCTTACCTACATGCTATGTGCTATGGGTTTCATGCTCGATAGCAAGGATTTCAATGTTTCATGCTTGATTCCAGGGGTTTCATGCTCCATGCCAGTCATTGCATGCTTTAGGCTGAGTAGGAGGGCCCTGCTAGGGCAGCAGGGGCCGGGGGGGGGGGGGGGCAACTTAGCGGAGATCTCACATGCTCTATGCCAGGGGTTGCATGCTCTAGGCCATGTAGGAGGGCCTACTCCAGGTGGCTGTGCGTGCACACACAGTGCTGCCTCTCACCAAGTTTCAAGTCCCAGCTGAGCCGGTCGCTGATGCCGCCCCCCCCCCCTCCTTGTCAGCTCAGGCGGGTGTACTAGTGCTTGTCAGCTGGGGCGGGGGCCGGTCTTTGAGGAGGTGCGCACGCCTATGGGAAAGGCGGCTGCAAGTTCAGCCGGGAGGGTGGTCAGGCGCCGGGCAGCACACAGGCAGTGCAGGGCAGGCACGGCATCATTCATTTGCGGTGCACGCTGCCACCCTGCACCCCTTCGGCGCCCAGAGCTTATGCTCCACCCTATGCCCCTGCCAAGTGCCGGCCTTGGGTAATGTTGACAAGATAGCCCGGTGCCATAGTCCACACCACGCACACTGCACCCATTTTTCTATTACTTATCCTCCGGAGTCCAGCGGCGGCAGGAGCGCTGCCGAAATTACAGGACAAATAGCGTGCTAGCCATTATCCCAGCAATGTGCACATGGGCAGTGGAGCCGGCAATAGCGGCGATACGGAAATCACCAGAAAAAGTCAAACACCCCGCTGCAGCATTTTTACGGAGATTCACGTATACGTAGAAGGGCCTGAGCACTCTACTCCCGGCCAGAGGAGGTGCACAGGGGCCTCCTCCTTTCTTGAAATGCCCCTGGCCAGTAGGCAGGTGACCTGGGGATGACTAACCAGCCCATAACCGGGCAGGTAGAGTAGGGGCACACAGAAAACAAATACAGATCGCCTTTGTTAAAATGCCCTTGAAATCCTGAGATTGAATTCTTACTGTTGGATAGATAAGATCTTCGTTGCAGGATAGGAAACAGACAACTGTAGTAAAAGCAATCTTGCCGACTTCTGAAAACTAGAATCAGGGAGCGTACAAAGCGGTGCACTGTCAAAGGGGGTGTCGCTCTACACATGTGGGCGTGTCTAGCTCAACATATGGGTGTGTCTAGCTCCACATATGGGTGTGTCTATCTCCACATATGGGCGTGTCTAGCTCCACATATGGGTGTGTCTCTGCTTAAATGCTTGTTAGAGCAAGATTTCTCCTATATATTTGGCTACATCTGTCACTCAAAGTGGGTGTCTGTGTCTATAACGCTCTGTTCCTGGACTTTCCTCTTAATGTGTGATTGCCCTCATCTGTGCTGAACACCTTTCTGAAAAATTAACCTGTTTAAAACAGGTGATGGCAATCATACATTAAGGGGAAGTCTAGAAACAGAGCATTGTGTCCCTCCTGGAGAGGGTCATGTTGGGAGGTATGTGACAGAGAACCAGCCCAGTGAGCCCACAGACAGTGCCAGACACCCACTGCCTTCCCATGTTGCCCAGCACTGCTGCTACTCCACAGCCACCAGGTGAGCGCCCCCCTCCCTCGATTTGCGGCAAAACCTACCCCCCCCCCCCGCGCGCGTGCCCCCCCCCCCCCCTCCCGCGATTCGCGGCACCCCCCGTGACCCCCCACCTCCCGCAATTCGCGGCAACCCCCCACCAGAACCCCTGTGAACCCCGCCCTCCCGCGATTCGCGGCACCCAACCCCGCGACCCCCCCTCCCGCAATTCGCGGCACCCCCCGTGATTCGCGGCAGCTCCAGAATTAAATTGCACATGGAAAACACTGACATGGCTATGGTCGACAATGAAAAAGGTTGACATGAGTTTTTGAAGGTTTTTTTTTTTCATTTTTTGAATGTTTTCATATTCATTCTCATGTGTCGACATGGACACCAATGAAGTGCCACACTTATGTCAACATTTACATGTGTTGACCTTTCTGTGTTGATTTTTTCTTGTGGCGATTCGCGTCACATCCCCCCACCCCCCGCAACCCCCACTCCCGCGATTCACGGCACACACACACACCCCCGCGATTCTCGGCACCCCACCCCGTGACCCCCCCTCCCGTGATTCACGGCATATCCCCCGCGACCCCCCCTACCATGATTCGCCGCAACCCCCGCCCCCGTAACCCCCCTCCCGTGATTTGCGGCAACCCACCCCGCGACCCCCCTCCCGCGATTCTCTGCAATCCCTCCCCTCCCGCGATTCGCAGCATCCACCCCCCCACAACCCCCCCTCCTGCAATTCGCGGCACCCCCCGCGACCCCCCCTCCTGCAATTCGCGGCACCCTCCGCAACCCCCCCTCCCGCGATTCGCGGACGCCTACGTTGCAATACAGGGCATCTTTCATACAATTCTAACCATATTTCTCATATACAAACGTTCACAAATTAAGGGGGCGCAGCCCCTTACGACGGTGTGAAGAGCGCCCGTAGGGCGCGATGAATCACCTAGTTATAATATATTTGGCTACATCTGTCACTCAAAGTGGGTGTCTGTGTCTATAACGCTCTGTTCCTGGACTTTCCTCTTAATGTGTGATTGCCTTCATCTGTGCTGAACACCTTTCTGAAAAATTAACCTGTTTAAAACAGGTGATGGCAATCATACATTAAGGGGAAGTCTAGAAACAGAGCATTGTGTCCCTCCTGGAGAGGGTCATGTTGGGAGGTATGTGACAGAGAACCAGCCCAGTGAGCCCACAGACAGTGCCAGACACCCACTGCCTTCCCATGTTGCCCAGCACTGCTGCTACTCCACAGCCACCAGGTGAGCGCCCCCCTCCCGCGATTTGCGGCAAAACCTGCCCCCCCCCCCCCCGCGATTTGCGGCAAAAATACCCGCTCCCCCGCGACCCCCCCTACCGCGATTCGCAGCAAAAACACCCCCGCGATCCCCCCTCCCGCGATTCGCTGCAAAAAGAACCCCCCCACAACCCCTCCCGCAATTCGCGGCATAACCACCACCCCGCGACCCCCCCCTCCCGCGAATGGCTGTAAACCCTCCCCCCTGACCCCCCCCCCGATTCGTGGAAAAAACACCCCCCCCCCGCGACCTCCCTCCCGCGATTCGCGGCAAAAAGGACCCCCCCGTGATCCCCCCTTGCACGATTGGCGGCACCCCCCCTGCGATTCCCCTCCCGCGATTCGCGGCACCCCCCCCCCCGCAATTCGCAGCAGCCCCAGGATTAAATGGCACATGCAAAACACTGACATGGCTATGGTCGACAATGAAAAAGGTTGACATGAGTTTTTGAAGATTTATTTTTAATTTTTTTAATTTTTTCATATTCATTGTCATGTGTCGACATGGACACCAATGAAGTGCCACACTTATGTCAACATTTACATGTGTTGACCTTTCTGTGTTGAGTTTTTCTTGTGGCGATTCGCGTCACACCCCCCCGCAAACCCCCCTCCCGCGATTCACGGCACCCCCCGTGACCCCCCACCTCCCGCAATTCGCGGCAACCCCCCACCGGAACCCCTGTGAACCCCGCCCTCCCGCGATTCGCGGCACCCAACCCCGCGACCCCCCCCTCCCGCAATTCGCGGCACCCCCGTGATTCGCGGCAGCTCCAGAATTAAATTGCACATGGAAAACACTGACATGGCTATGGTCGACAATGAAAAAGGTTGACATGAGTTTTTGAAGGTTTTTTTTTCATTTTTTGAATGTTTTCATATTCATTCTCATGTGTCGACATGGACACCAATGAAGTGCCACACTTATGTCAACATTTACATGTGTTGACCTTTCTGTGTTGATTTTTTCTTGTGGCGATTCGCGTCACATCCCCCCACCCCCCCGCAACCCCCACTCCCGCGATTCACGGCACACACACACCCCCCCGCGATTCTCGGCACCCCACCCCGTGACCCCCCCTCCCGTGATTCACGGCACATCCCCCGCGACCCCCCCTACCATGATTCGCCGCAACCCCCGCCCCCGTAACCCCCCTCCCGAGATTTGCGGCAACCCACCCCGCGACCCCCCTCCCGCGATTCTCTGCAATCCCTCCCCTCCCGTGATTCGCAGCATCCACCCCCCACAACCCCCCCCCTCCTGCAATTCGCGGCACCCCCCGCGACCCCCCCTCCTGCAATTCGCGGCACCCTCCGCGACCCCCCCCTCCCGCGATTCGCGGACACCTAAGTTGCAATACAGGGCATCTTTCATACAATTCTAACCATATTTCTCATATACACACGTTCACAAATTAAGGGGGCGCAGCCCCTTACGACGGTGTGAAGAGCGCCCGTAGGGCGCGATGAATCACCTAGTATATCTATATAACATTAGTAACAATATATTTTTGGAAGTATTGATAATTGCTGTCTGTGTTATTTCTTCTCACTCAGCACAGTGTACATGGTCAATGTGATGCCTAAGCAATCAATTATGAATGCAATTTGACCTTGTATGAATTTATTTCCAAGCATATAAGTATGTTTTCCGTGTATTAAATGTTATTTTATCATGAATACAGGACTGTCACTGTAACTTGTAGGCACTACCTATATTTATTGGATCTGCTGTTTTCCATAACCTTCTAGCATTAACCACATCTGTATGGACACCAGATACTCTATTTACATAAATGTGTTTATACTGTAGAAAACAAACAAACAACCATACTTATCCTTACAGCTAACAGCAGCAGCATGTTATAAATGAGTGCACACCAGTAGGGATGGCCATCAACCATTGTTGATTCCTTATAATCAATGGTCTATGACTAATGGTGAATATTTTTGCCATCGATGGGTGAGAACCAGATGGTACCCCCACCAATCGATGATGTGTTGGGACAATCCAGCAAAGAGCTCTACCCTTGACTCTCCTGTGAAGCTGCTCTATGGGCTCGTATTGGCCCACAACCTACTGTGTTGACCATCGTGGGTGAAACCATTGATTGTTCCCTTGCAGATGGTTTTACACCACCAAGGTTACCCACCGATGGACACAGAACAGATTATTGGCTTATTGTGAGACATCCGACTGGACGCCAACATCGCAAGCCAGCAGAAACCGTGGGGAACAACTACAAGGAGGGAACCAGACCAGCACGTGTAGTGAAGAAGAGGGGAAGAATGAGACCAGGAATGCTAGTAGGTGAGTAGGCCGGGTCCGTAGACAAGCACCTGGGACGGAAGGGGTTACCCACACCACCGCCCGCCCTCGCTCGCTGTCAGACGCCCCACATCCCCAGCCGCAGCAAAGGGCTGCACGCATGAAAACACTGTACACACGGCACAGCGGGGCGCCACTATCGTGCACCGATCTGGACACTGTCAACCCATTACACCATTATCCCTAAACACCCCAATCACGCACCCCACTGCCCATTAAGTCAGTGATTTTCACCCTTTTTCAACTTGTGGCACACCAAACAAGATATTAATATTGCCAAGGCACACCATCAGACCACCACAGGAAAAAATTACATTGGCCCCCACAGGAAAAAAAACAACAACTCATTGGCCGCATATGAAAAAACAATCACACTGGTCCTCACAGGTAACAAAGATAAAATACATTGGCCCTCACATGAACACAAGAGTGAATAACAGTTGAACTGGTGGTGGTGGTGGTGGTTGTAAACTGGTGTGGACATCTCTAGATCTGGGGGCACACTTGAGAACATCACAAGGCACACTAGTGTGCCACGGCACAGTGGTTGAAAAAAGCTGCATTAAGTGGAGAACTGGTTCCACCGCTTCTGCTCTCTGTAAGTGCCTTCTTGCACTGGTCCCACCGCTTCTGCTCTCTGTAAGTGTCTTTTGCACTGGTCCCACTGCTTCTGCTCTCTGTAAGTGCCTTCTTGCACTGGTCCCACTGCTTCTGCTCTCTGTAAGTGTATTTTGCACTGGTCCCACTGCTTCTGCTCTCTGTAAGTGCCTTTTTCACTGGTCCCACCACTTCTGCTCTCTGTAAGATTCTTCTTGTGCTGGTCCCACCGCTTCTGCTCTCTGTAAATGCCTTTTTGCACTGGTTCCACCGCTTCTGCTCTCTGTAAGTGCCTTCTTACACCGGTCCCACCGCTTCTGCTCTCTGTAAGTGCCTCCTTACACTTGTCCCACCGCTCCTGCTCTCTGTAAGTACCTTCTTGCACTGGTCGACCACTTCTGCTCTCTGTAAGTGCCTTCTTGCACTGGTTCCACTGCATCTGCTCTCTGTAAATTCCTTCTTGCACTGGTTCCACCACTTCTGCTCTCTGTAAGTGCCTTCTTGCACTGGTTCCACTGCTTCTGCTCTCTGTAAATTCCTTCTTACACTGGTCCCACCGCTTCTGCTCTCTGTAAGTGCCTTCTTGCACTGGTCCCACCGCTTCTGCTCTCTATAAGTGCCTTCTGGCACTGGTCCTACCGCTCCTGCTCTCTGTAAGTGCCTTCTGGCACTGGTCCCACCACTTCTGCTCTCTGTAAGTGCCTTCTTGCGCTGGTCCCACCACTTCTGCTCTCTGTAAGTGCCTTCTTGTGCTGGTCCCACCACTTCTGCTCTCTGTAAGTGCCTTTTCCACTGGTCCCACCACTTCTGCTCTCTGTAAGTGCCTTTTGCACTGGTCCCACCACTTCTGCTCTCTGTAAGTGCCTTCTTACACTGGTTCCACCGCTTCTGCTCTCTGTAAGTGCCTTCTTGCACTGGTCCCACCGCTTCTGCTCTCTGTAAGTGCCTTCTTGCGCTGGTCCCACCACTTCTGCTCTCTGTAAGTGCCTTCTTACACTGGTTCCACCGCTTCTGCTCTCTGTAAGTGCCTTCTTGCACTGGTCCCACCGCTTCTGCTCTCTGTAAGTGCCTTCTTGCGCTGGTCCCACCACTTCTGCTCTCTGTAAGTACCTGCGTGCACTGGTCCCACCACTTCTGCTCTCTGTAAGTGCCTTCTTGTGCTGGTCCCACCACTTCTGCTCTCTGTAAGTACCTGCTTGCACTGGTCCCACCACTTCTGCTCTCTGTAAGTGCCTTCTTGCTCTGGTCCCACCGATTCTGCTCTCTGTAAGTGCCTTCTTGTGCTGGTCCCACCGATTCTTCTCTCTGTAAGTGCCTTCTTACACTGGTCCCACCGCTTCTGCTCTCTGTAAGTGCCTTCTTACACTGGTTCCACCGCTTCTGCTCTCTGTAAGTGCCTTCTTGTGCTGGTCCCACCGCTTCTGCTCTCTGTAAGTGCCTTCTTGTGCTGGTCCCACCGCTTCTGCTCTCTGTGATACCCCTTTCACATCGCACTTTTAAAACGGTAAATTGCCGTTTTTTTCCCTTTTTAAAACGTTTAAGCCTGCACTGTGAATGCACCACAGCTGATTTACCGTTTAAAGTTAACTGGCATTTCGAACCGTGTAAAAAGCAGAGTCCTACACGGTTCCTTGCCGTTTTTTGTGCAATGTGAATGTGTACAATGCTATGCATTCACAGTGCAGGCTTAAACGTTTTAAAAAGGGAAAAAAAACGGCAATTTACCGTTTTAAAAGTGCGATGTGAAAGGGGTATAAACCGGTATTTAAAACGGTAATCTGCGGCAATGTAAGGCTCTGACCCGTTTTAATTACCGTTTTAAAATACCGGTTTTTAAAACGTGTCGGCGATGTGAAAGTGGTATAAGTGCCTTCTTGTGCTGGTCCCACCGATTCTGCTCTCTGTAAGGGCCTTCTTGTGCTGGTCCCACCGATTCTGCTCTCTGTAAGTGCCTTCTTGTGCTGGTCCCACCGATTCTGCTCTCTGTAAGTGCCTTCTTACACTGGTCCCACCGCTTCTGCTCTCTGTAAGTGCCTTCTTGCACTGGTCCCACCGCTTCTGCTCTCTGTAAGTGCCTTCTTGCACTGGTCCCATCGCTCCTGCTCTCTGTAAGTGCCTTCTTGCCCTGGTCCCAACGCTTCTGGTCTCTGTAAGTCCTTCTTACACTTGTCCCACCGCTTCTGCTCTCTGTAAGTGCCTTCTTGCACTGGTCCCACAGCTTCTGCTCTCTGTAAGTGCCTTCTTGTGCTGGTCCCACCGCTTCTGCTCTCTGTAAGTGCCTTCTTGTGCTGGTCCCACCGATTCTGCTCTCTGTAAGTCCTTCTTACACTGGTCCCACCACTTCTGCTCTCTGTAAGTGCCTTCTTACACTGGTCCCACCACTTCTGCTCTCTGTAAGTGCCTTCTTACACTGGTCCCACCGCTTCTGCTCTCTGTAAGTGCCTTCTTGCACTGGTCCCACGCTTCTGCTCTCTGTAAGTGCCTTCTTGTGCTGGTCCCACCGCTTCTGCTCTCTGTAAGTGCCTTCTTGTGCTGGTCCCACCACTTCTGCTCTCTGTAAGTGCCTTCTTACACTGGTCCCACCGCTTCTGCTCTCTGTAAGTGCCTTCTTACACTGGTCCCACCGCTTCTGCTCTCTGTATGTGCCTTCTTGTGCTGGTCCTACCACTTCTGCTCTCTGTAAGTGCCTTCTTACACTGGTCCCACCGCTTCTGCTCTCTGTAAGTGCCTTCTTGCACTGGTCCCACCGCTTCTGCTCTCTGTAAGTGCCTTCTTGTGCTGGTCCCACCGCTTCTGCTCTCTGTAAGTGCCTTCTTGTGCTGGTCCCACCGATTCTGCTCTCTGTAAGTGCCTTCTTGCACTGGTCCCACCACTTCTGCTCTCTGTAAGTGCCTTCTTACACTGGTCCCACCGCTTCTGCTCTCTGTAAGTGCCTTCTGGCACTGGTTCCACCGCTTCTGCTCTCTGTAAGTCCTTCTTACACTGGTCCCACCGCTTCTGCTCTCTGTAAGTGCCTTCTTGCACTGGTCCCATCCCTTCTGCTCTCTGTAAGTGCCTTCTTGCACTGGTCCCGCTGTTCTGCTCTCTGTAAGTGCCTTCTTGCACTGGTCCCACCGCTTCTGCTCTCTGTAAGTGCCTTCTTGTGCTGGTCCCCACCGCTTCTGCTCTCTGTAAGTGCCTTCTTACACTGGTCCCACCGCTTCTGCTCTCTGTAAGTGCCTTCTTACACTGGTTCCACCGCTTCTGCTCTCTGTAAGTGCCTTCTTGTGCTGGTCCCACCGCTTCTGCTCTCTGTAAGTGCCTTCTTGCACTGGTCCCACCGCTTCTGCTCTCTGTAAGTGCCTTCTTGTGCTGGTCCCACCGCTTCTGCTCTCTGTAAGGGCCTTCTTGCACTGGTCCCACCACTTCTGCTCTCTGTAAGTGCCTTCTTGTGCTGGTCCCACCGCTTCTGCTCTCTGTAAGTGCCTTCTTACACTGGTCCCACCGCTTCTGCTCTCTGTAAGTGCCTTCTTGTGCTGGTCCCACCGCTTCTGCTCTCTGTAAGTGCCTTCTTACACTGGTCCCACCGCTTCTGCTCTCTGTAAGGGCCTTCTTGGCACTACAAACACTTTTAAAATGGTGGAAATAAGCAGCAAGCAGTAATCTTGCCCTCATCTGTGGCTGCTTTATTTCATGCAAGGGACTTTCAAAGTTGGAGATGTGCCCGTTCATTGGAAACCACTGAGAACAAGTCTGAAGTAGCATTCTGTGTCCCTACATAAAGTATTTTGGGCCCAATTCAGACCCATTTGCTGGGCATGCGCATGGTCCACAGTACACATGCGCGATCGCTGCCTGTTTGCAGGGTGTTGACACACCTGCTGCCATGTGGTGCATTTTCTGGGAGTTCTCCAGACTTTGGGAAATCATCAGCGGCTCCTTCTCCCCATGAACTTCACAGCCCCTGAGCCTACACTTACACAGAGCTGCAAACAGGGGGGAATCCATTAGATGGAGACTGATTCCGAATGGTTTCCCCTCATGTGCACGTTTGCAAATGCAATTGGCTGCCACTTTCTAAAAAGTCTGCAGTCCTCTGCTGCCCTCTAGTGGAATTATTTGTACTTCCTAGGCCAGCCACTTACAGGTGAGCGAAGTTTTTCCTCAACTGTTGGTCGCCCATTCCACATTTGGGCAAAAGATTTTGCACTTCTGTGGAAGCAGTCCTTATGTGTTCCTTGTGGAATTCCCCCTGTCCAAATGCACCCACATAAAACTTTAACCACACCATAAAGCATATTCATTTCTATTTAGAGAATATACATTTCAATAATTCCGATACAGTGCGGAACACGGAAGAAAACGCAGAGCTGGACGATCGCGTAGCTGCAGCATTGGTGTCAGCGCAGGCGGCTTTTGTGTTCCCGGCTGTGACCGTGGTGGACCAGTGGAGGGCGCTGGGTAGCAGAACGCTGGAGGCTTGATGTGTGACATACACGGAGGGACAGGAGATCAGCGAACCAGAGTGTTAGCGGAGATCAGAAACAGGGGCGCGGAGTCTAACCTGCCAGCGGTATTCACCAGGGAGCCCCGCAAGGAGCTTTGGACTTAGCTGCGTCTGACAGGCAGGTCGCGGCCCCCTGCCCTGGTCCTCTGGACGCAGGCTGGGGCGAGAATACTTGAGCTCGGGAAGGAGCTTTGAGAGCTCAGCAAGGAGGACGCAATCTGGGAATTGCAGGAGATGTCGACCAATGGTGTCGACCGTGGTGCCGACAGCTGGTGAGAGACTCTGGGGATACGCTGGAGCAATAGGACGTAGATGGTAAGTCACTATGATACACAGCAGAGGGGTGTCAACCCTGGAGTCGACGGAGCCTGTCGGCAGTTCAGGACAAGATGTTGATAGTCACTGAAAATGGCAACTGACTTAAGAGCCAGTGAGGTGCTCAGCGAGACACCTTATACTCGACTGCAGGGATGGTATCGCAGGAGTCTTCTGGAGATGGGACGAACCAGGAAAGTAACAGCAGCTGGGAGAAACGCTGTAGACAGGGACACAGGTGAACCTGGATATCCTGGAGCCTTGGGAACTTCCTCTGAACACAGGCGAACTCTGGAACAGGTAAAGCAATTGTTCAAGGCAAGGAGGACTCTGGGAAACTGGCTTATATTCCTCCAGGTGATTGCTTGATTGTCTGCAGCTTGCAGCAGCAGACAGAGCCAGGAAGTATGCCTTGAGTTACCTGGGATCATGTGACTGGTGCTGAACTCAGGGAGCTTCACTGGAGTTCTAATCACTGAAAATGCAGAGCAGCTGCAACAGCAGCAGCAGCTAGGAAACAGACAGGCATAGAAACCTCAGGAAATCACTGTGAACCAAGTCAGGTTCATGACAATTGGGCCTCTGCGAAATGTCCTGTTTCATCGAGATTTGTGCTGAAAGCCACTACAACCTTGTCACGGTGTTAGGTTTTAATTGGGCATTACAAGTAATTAATTTGTACTCTGATACTAATTTCCATAACGACTGTGATGCTTCGCAGAGCACTGATGTCTTTTAATCACCTGGTACAAAAAGCTGTGCTCACCAATTCATCTTTATTAGGGAAGTCTGACTCAGCCAGGTTCCTGCGGCAAGAAGACTGGATGTTGGAAAATAGAGAATTTTGTACCAGGTGTCAATTAGTTTGGTGACATCAGTGGTGATCCAGTGAGATCCAGTGAGAGGTTGGGTATCCTTACAGTACGTTCACACACTGCTCAAACACCTTAGTAAGAGTCAAATCAATTATAACTGCTGAGATTAAGGATTACAGTACTCTGTCTAAAGCTGAATGTACGCCCAAAAATATATCTCTAGACAGTTGCGCTGTCAATCACCCCCAGTTTGTGCAGTGAATGTATGGGCGGTCGTTCGAGTGCCCGCACACACAGTCCGATGCTCCCATATATCTCATGTCATTCACAGACACAGGGCCTTATTCTGGTTCACTCTTTATGACAAATTCCTTCTTAGATGGTCAAAACCATGTGCACTGCAGGTGGGGTAGATGTAACTTGTGCAGAGAGAGTTAGATTTGGGTGGGGTTTTACTTCAAAGTGAGATCTACATTGCAGTGTAAAAATAAAGCAGTCAGTATTTACCCTGCACAGAAACAAAATAACTCACCCAAATCTAATTCTCTCTGCACATATTAAATCTGCCCCCCTGCAGTGCACATGGTTTTGTCCATCTAAGAAGGAATTTGCCAGAAGGAGTGAACTAGAATAAGGCCCACATACCTCCCAACTGTCCTGCTTTTTGCGGGACCGTCCCAGTTACACAGTGCTGGCCATGTACCTGAAGTGACAGAAATCAGGGGAGTGTCCTGCATATAGGTAGAAGCAAAGTCACTGAAAATTGGTCATGGGTCCAGGGGCGAAGATAAAGAAGAGTGCAGGACCAGATTACCATGGCTAGGAGTGTTGGAAGAGAAACCAAGTCTCTCCCCTACAATGCTGTGACAATGCCCACACCATAGGAATATACACCCTGTATGTCTGGTAAGCCAGAATTGACATTGTAATGTCAATTCTGGCTTACCACACATACAGACGCCACACAGACATACAGACGCCACACAGACATACAGACGCCACACAGACACACAGACGCCACACAGACATACAGACACCACAGACATACAGACGCCACACAGACATACAGACGCCACACAGACATACAGACGCCACACACACATACAGACACCACACAGACATACAGACGCCACACAGACATACAGACGCCACACAGACATACAGACGCCACACAGACATACAGACACCACACAGACATACAGACGCCACACAGACATACAGACGCCACACAGACATACAGACGCCACACAGACATACAGACGCCACACAGACATACAGACGCCACACAGACGCCACACAGACATACAGACGCCACACAGACATACAGACGCCACACAGATATACAGACACCACACAGACATACAGATGCCACACAGACATACAGACGCCACACAGACATACAGACACCACACAGACACACAGACGCCACACAGACATACAGACGCCACACAGACATACAGACGCCACACAGACATACAGACGCCACACAGACATACAGACGCCACACAGACATACAGACGCCACACAGACATACAGACGCCACACAGACATACAGACGCCACACAGACATACAGACGCCACACAGACATACAGACGCCACACAGACATACAGACGCCACACAGACATACAGACGCCACACAGACATACAGACACCACACAGATATACAGACGCCACACAGACATACAGACACCACACAGACATACAGACGCCACACAGACATACAGACGCCACACAGACATACAGACACCACACAGATATACAGACGCCACACAGACATACAGACACCACACACGCCACACAGACATACAGACGCCACACAGATAGTGCCCTGGATCTCATGACCCCAATGCTGAGAGGCAGTAATACTACTACTACTGTGCCGCAGGTCCTGCACATGTGCATCTTCCTGATAGTATGGATAAGGGATACTCAACCTTTATTATCAAGAAAGCCATAATAAATACGTATAAATCACTTGGTTATAAAGTGGGTCCCAATGTGCTGATCTAATACCTGGGACACTATTAGGGCCCGGTGACGGCTAACTGTGCTGCTGAAATGGCAAAGAAAAGGTTAATCAGTTTATTTTAGATTACAGGCAATATAATTGCTTGTTCTGCTTATTATAAAGCCAGATGAGATTGTTCAGAGTCTTGTAAATAAATTAATGTGAGAAAAAGAAAATCTCTTTTCTGTCGCAGTTGTCAAGTGTCAGAAATAGGAAACAAGGGCCGTGTGACAGATGCAATTTATTATGTGCTGTATAGACAGAGGGAACCAGGGAGCACAGTGCAGGCAGCGCCTTCTCCCTCCCTGGTGCAGTAGTACAGGGGGAACCAGGGAGCACCATGCAGGCAGCGCCTTCTCCCTCCCTGGTGCAGTAGTACAGGGGGAACCAGGGAGCACCATGCAGGCAGCGCCTTCTCCCTCCCTGGTGCAGTAGTACAGGGGGAACCAGGGAGCACAGTGCAGGCAGCGCCTTCTCCCTCCCTGGTGCAGTAGTACAGGGGGAACCAGGGAGCACAGTGCAGGCAGCGCCTTCTCCCTCCCAGGTGCAGTAGTACAGGGGAGAACCAGGGAGCACCATGCAGGCAGCGCCTTCTCCCTCCCTGGTGCAGTAGTACAGGGGAGAACCAGGGAGCACCATGCAGGCAGCGCCTTCTCCCTCCCTGGTGCAGTAGTACAGGGGGAACCAGGGAGCACCGGCTCCTCATTCCCCTGTGCAGTAGTACAGGGGGAATCAGGGAGCACCATGCAGGCAGCGCCTTCTCCCTCCCTGGTGCAGCAGTACAGGGGGAACCAGGGAGCACCATGCAGGCAGCGCCTTCTCCCTCCCTGGTGCAGTAGTACAGGGGGAACCAGGGAGCACCATGCAGGCAGCGCCTTCTCCCTCCCTGGTGCAGTAGTACAGGGGGAACCAGGGAGCACCATGCAGGCAGCGCCTTCTCCCTCCCTGGTGCAGTAGTACAGGGGGGACCAGGGAGCACCATGCAGGCAGCGCCTTCTCCCTCCCTGGTGCAGCAGTACAGGGGGAACCAGGGAGCACCATGCAGGCAGCGCCTTCTCCCTCCCTGGTGCAGCAGTACAGGGGGAACCAGGGAGCACCATGCAGGCAGCGCCTTATCTCTCCCTGGTGCAGTAGTACAGGGGGAACCAGGGAGCACCATGCAGGCAGCGCCTTCTCCCTCCCTGGTGCAGCAGTACAGGGGGAACCAGGGAGCACCATGCAGGCAGCGCCTTATCTCTCCCTGGTGCAGTAGTACAGGGGGAACCATGGAGCATCGGGCGGCAGCAGCTTCTCCTTCCCCGGTGCAGCAGTACAGGGGGAACCAGGGAGCACAGAGCAGGCAGCGGTCTCTCGTTCCCCAGAGGTGGATGTTTCCAGGGGTTATGTGTTTTTTTACATGAGTTAGGTATGCTTGTTGCTTTGGATTAACATGTTTGTTGCCTGGGGTTACATGCTCATTCCCCCCCCCCCCCCCCCCCCAGGAACCAATGCCCCCAGGCAGCAGCCTGATCAGCCTATTGGTTGTATGATTCCTATGCAGGAGACAATAGCTGTATCAGTAAGGTGTCTGCTTCTAGGGGAACAGGTCGGGCGCCAGATGACCAACTGTCGGGATTCCAACGGTCAGTACTCTGACATCGGAATCCCGACTGTTTAAATGCCCGACTGGCAGGGGCTATTCTCTCTTGTGGGGGTCCAAGACCCCCATAGAGGGAGAATAGAACCTGTGGTGACTGAAGCGAGCCACTGACCCTGCAGCATGGCGAGCACAGGACTTCTTTGCATTCGCCACCCCCCCTTCCCCCTCGGAGCATCAGCAGTCAGCATTCCGATGTAAGTATACTGACCGTCTGTATCTCAATTGTCGGACCACCACACCCGAATAGGTCATGGGTTCTAACACAGTATGTCACAGGAGTCAGCCACAGAGGCAATATCGACGGCTTTCAATGAGAGGTGCAGAGACCCCCCTATTTTTCATCATTTTCAGATGGGTGCACTCAGCGCTCCCCTAGCAGCCCTGCAGCCCCCGGCTCCCTCCTTCCCTCCCTGCACTGAAGATCTACCGGGTGGGTGCACCTGGTCTCAGTTAGAGGGGCGTGGTCTAGTGCAGAGACCCCCATTTTTATAATTTTCAGATGGGTGTGCCCAGCGCTCCCCTAGCAGCTTGGCAGCTCCCTCCCTTCATTGAAGAGATGCCGTGTGCATGTAGAGCAGTGATGATCTCCGGTTCCCCACAACTACCCCCCGCCACTGGCACATTGACACCTGCGGGGCAATGGGACCATCAAATAGCTGTAATCGGGAGAGTTGGGAGGTATAAATAACACGTATAAGAGAAATCATGTAGTACATATAGTAATGCCAGGCCTACATCAGGGTAATGATTCCTCGATGCAATCCGTTGATGATTGGTGGCCATCAATGATCAGCAATCCGTTGGTGCACCTGGGAAATTTTGCATGTTAAAAATCCCCAGGGTGACCCCCTCATTTTCCTACTGTACCTCTCTCTCTCTCCTTCTATTATCCCTGTGACTACACGTCTCTTCTCCAATCCTTACTCCTCTTTTCTCAGAATCAGTTCCCCCCCGAAGCTGCTGAGCGCTCAGTTATCACAGATATACGCACCAACCATTAAATGAATCTCTATTGGCTTTCCACTTCATTTTCAACATCAAAAGGCTCAGCGTGGAGCCATTGATAAGCAAGCTGAAATGGAATCACTTTTTGTTTTAGAGTATTCCGGATTTCCACCCCGAGGCGTTTGGGACTAGGCTGCTTACTTTGGGAAATGTCTGCAGAGTGATCCTCTTAGTATGGTATTTTCACTTGCTGAGCTGTGACAAGACATAGGACAGAGCGTGACGACGTGCGCTCGCTACATCAGCGCACCTCCCGACATTACACAATAACCCCCAGCTGGGATCCATAGAAATACTGGCCGCAACCCACCCGGAACACTTCTCCCAATTAAGCCCAATGTTCTGGAGCTCTGCCCACTTCTGTGTAAACTGCTGACGGGTGGTATGCATGACCAGAGTGGGCCTAAGGGGGTATTCTGGGTCATTTGCTCAGATGTGAATTTGCATCCTTGCGAGTGAACCAGATCACCAGAATAAGGTCCTAATGGTGGCCATGCGCTGTTGCGATGCCTTGCAGCAGTGTACGGCAGGGCCGGTGCAAAGCATCTAGACGCCCTAGGCAAACCTACAGGATACGCCCCCCCCCCCCCCCCCCAATAGAGGCAGGAAGCGCCACCGTGTAAAAAAGAAATAGCTGCCATTGACACCCGACCCCCCCCCCCCCCCCCACCCC
The DNA here is from genome assembly GCF_055691185.1 of Crinia signifera. NCBI lineage: Eukaryota > Metazoa > Chordata > Amphibia > Anura > Myobatrachidae > Crinia > Crinia signifera. The sequence continues at coordinate 8,612,621 of NC_139224.1, read as the reverse complement.
GCACCACTTTGTAAAAATAATTACCATGCAGAGGAGGATGGAACCCCCCCATAGAGGGGGGAAGCAAGCACCACCGTGTTAAAAAAAAAATCACTGCCACCGTGCTCCACCTTACTCCCACCCCGGAGTTTTGGCTGACAGTCATTGCAGTGCAATGCATTCAGATCAGGTAACAAGAGCAGATGATGTTACTCTCTCCCTTCTCTCCCCAGTGACACACTCCCCCCCCCCCCCCCCCATAGAGGGAGGAAGGGGGGGGTGTCACCGGGGAGAGAGTAACATCATCTGCTCTTGTTACCTGGTCTTAATGCATGGCACTGCAGACAGTGACAAGGAAGCACAACCTTGTAAAAAAAATGACTGCCACTGAGAAGATAGCCTCCGCTGCCCCGCCTCCTCCCACTCCCGGGCCCGGCGAACAGCTAGTGTCTGGCCTTCCCTGTTAAACGGCCCCGCTTCCTCCCGCTGATGTATACTACTCCACCTCCAGACTGTTTTCCTTTTTTGTTTAAAATATAAAATCTATTCCACATTGATTCAAATAAAAATATCAGTCCAGTCCCGCCGTGTCCCTGATCAGCGGCCGCCGACGCCGCACCCAGTGCCCTGCTACTAAATGCAGCCTCGACTCCTCCTGCCTGCTGTTCTCTGAGCCCCGGAGAACAGCGGGCGGGAGGAGGCAAAGCCACAGACAGTATAAGTGCACTGAGTGCGGCGTCGGCGGCCGCTGATCAGGGACACGGCAGGTCTGAGCTGATATTTTTATTTTATTGATCACATTGGTGATGGGTGGCGCAGAGGATCCCCAAGGAGGCGGAGCTATGGACATCCGTGATGTCAGTCTACCAGAGCCGGCCCTAACTAATTTGATGCCCTAGGCAAGATTTTGTCTGGTGCCCCTAGTACCACTGCTAAAGATGAAGCCAGCCTTATCAATGCCGCAATGCATACACACTTTAGTGAACACAGTGCTACAGTGTCGGTTTTCACTCCATAGAAGTCTATGGCATACGCATGTGTGGCATGTGTGCATCATAGACATGGGCACATTAGTTGCGCCATCCATGGTGATGGATAAGAGTGGCTACATCTGACCCAGCACAGCACCCATCAGATATAGGGCCAGATGCACTAAGCTTCAAAAAGTGATATAATGGAGAGTGCTAAACAAACAGCCAATCAGCTCCTAACTGTCATGTCACAGGTTTGGTTTTAAAAATGGCAGGTAGAAGTTGATTGGCTGGTTGTTTATCACTCTCCATTTTATCACTTGTTGAAGCTTAGTGCATCTGGCCCATAATGAGAAGCTAGGCAGAAGGGCGGGGATAGAGAGAAACAGGGTGGTAGGGGGGGCATAGTGAGACGCAGGGTGGTAGTGAGGAGATACAGACACAGGGTGTTAGGGAGGGGATAGTAAGACATAGGGCAGTAGGGAGGAGATAGAGACGCAAGGCGATAGGGAGAGCATAGAGACGCACAGGGTGGTAGGGAGAAGATAGCGAGATTCAGTGTGGTATGTAGGGGATATTGAGATGCAGGGTGATAGGGAGGGGGATAGTGAGAGACAGGGTGGTAGGTAGGGGATAGAGAGACGCAGGGCGATAGGGAGGGGGTTAGTGAGACAAAGGGCAATAGGGAGGGCATAGTGGTATGCAGGGCAGTAGAGAGGGAGGGCATAGTGAGACGCAGAGCGAAAGGGAGGGCATAGTGAGATGCAGGGCAGTAGGGAGGGCATAGTGAGATGCAGGGCAGTAGGGAGGGCATAGTGAGACGGAGGGCATAGTGAGATCACACAGACACAGGGGCTGAGATCCCTGTATAACCTGTACTTGCAGCATCATGTCCATCACAGCCAGACATCCCTTCTGTTTCTGTGCTTCCACCAGCCCAGGTGGTCTGTGATGTCCCACTACCATGAGTAAAGTAATGATAGGGGAGGGATCGATGTCGGTGGTTGGAGGGATCGATGTCGGTGGTTGGAGGGAAGTGCTGTACTAGGGCGGTGCTTGCGCTCCCCTTGACTGCTCATCTCCTCCTGTGTTGCAGGCGCTGCCATGGTGCAGTGATCCTAACAAAGAAGCATTTCACTGGAGGGATCATTGGCATGCTGCGGTTCCCCTGTGTTCCTGGACATGGGGCCCTATTCAGACCTGTTCACTAGGCTGTGTATGTTCGCAGCCTAGCGAATGTGATTGCCTCCCAATGGCCGAACGCCAGTCGCTGACTATCCAATGATTTTTCCTTTATTCGTGGATAAAAGTAAGTCTATACTTTCTTTTATCCTGGCCGGAGATGGCCAAAAAGGAGGTGGGCACTGACGTCAGCCGCCCACCCCACGCAGGCAACGACATACCAGCGATCACAGGGGAACACCCAGCGATTTTATGGGGACGCCCTTTGCCCTCCCCAGCCAGTCTGAATGCCTCGGCGAGTGTGATACTCACTGAAGGCATTTGCACAGGGATTTGCACATGTGCATATTCGCGCATGTGCAGATCCCCATCGGAAACGGGGCCAAATTCGTCCCCATCGGATCAGGTCTGAATCAGGCCCATGCTACAGTCTGTAACACCTTCATGGTGGTCCTGGGTGCAGGGGAGCTGCAGTCACTTACACATACACACACACACACTGACACACACACTGACACATACACACACTGACACATACTGTACACACACATATACACTGGCACATACACATATGCTGACAAACCTTACCTTCCACTTCTGGATGGGATACTGACAGGGGTCCATGTTATGGCTGCAGAGCCACCTTCAGCAGCCAGTCATAGGGGAGCAGCAGAGGCAGAGCTGCACCAGGTCCAGGCAAAGAGGAGGCGTGGCCTAATCACGGACCCTCGTGACCACGCCCCCCTTTGGGAAAAACCCCGCACCGTGCATACATCAAGCCGGCTGGGAGAGGACAGGGGAAGCAGCGGTGCAGGACCTGACAGGCGCAGACTCAGAGGAGTCAGCGCAAAACTGCCACTGCCCCTGTCAAGGTGAGCCGGCCCTAGTCTACATATGCCTAGGGCCGGCTCTGCAGTCTACACTGTGTGAGTAGACTATCGTGCCGCTGTCTCAGGTTCTCAGAGGAGAACATCGGGTGGGAGGAGGCGGGGGCCGGCCACTATGTCTGACTGCACTGCAGTGCAGCCAATAGCAGGGACTTCACTGGGCGACGCCGGCTACTGCTCAGCGTCTGAGCCTGAGGTGAGCTGCCGGCCGCCTGCTTGTAGTGCAGGCCCACCTCCGCTCAGCTGTATATTTATGCTCTGTGCTGTCCCGGCTGCCTAATTCGGCCTCAGTAGCAGCGGCCTCCCGGGAAAGTTCCCGGTAAATAGAATGGCCAATCCACCCCTGCGGGCGGGCTCCGGCGGGGGGGATGGGGGAATACTTACATAATAGCTGCACACTTGTTTCTGTAGAAGTCCTGCAGGCAGCTTGCTTCTTGATCCTCTCCTCTGCAGACTGCGGTAGCGACGTAGCTTCCTGCTGCTGCTTCTGCTACTGCTGCTGCTGGCCGGCTCACTACCGCCCTCCAGTGGCCGGCGCCCTAGGCAAATGCCTAACCTTGCCTAGTGGTGGCGCCGGCCCTGGTGTACGGCCACCTGATACCCTGCGAAGGATGAATCACATGCGTCCCTGCTCCCCACCCAGCTCGTCGACGGGAGGGAGGTCCCAGGTTGGGCGATGAGACACCACCAACTCAGGTCCAATGAGCACGGGACCGCACATCAGACCCGAGGGGGAACATTAAACTGATCCGATTTGGGCTGATTTAACGGCCCGATTCGTCAGAATCAGCCCAAATTGATTCAGTGTATGGGGGACTTTACTGTGAGATGAATACAAAGGCTGACTCTCTTGCAATTGCACACATAGAGGGTCTGCGAAGATATGGTGAACTGCGCAAACAGTGCACTGCGACCATCAGGCGGAGAACTGCGACCAGCTCCGTAAATGCACACACACACACACACACATACACACACAACCTTTAGAAAAAAATCCCACCCTGCAAACTGAAGTCCCACTTTTCTGATTCACTTCAAAACCTGAATGTACTCATAAGCCTAATTTACACCTAATACCCCTTTCACACCAGCCTAAATTCCCGGGTTGAGCCTAAATTACCGGGCTACTTTGCCGGCAATCCAACTCTGATAGGTAGCAGGGTTGTTTCCGGGTTCAACTCGGGGACCTGGCTGGTGTGAATGGGGTAGGGCATATTTACCCGGGTTGGTGGTCCTCGGTGTCCTGTCCGGCCGGGAATCCATGCAGGCGGCGGGCGCAAATGACGGGACAGGCGGTGGATGATGATGACGCAGCTCTCCGGGCGCCGGGGATCTGCGTCATCTTCATCCGCCGCCTGTCCCGTCATTTGCGCCGCCGCCTGTGTGGATCCCCGGCCTGCACAGAGGACAAGCAACCGGGGTGAGTATTCTCACCACCTCCTGCCCACCTCCGCCGCCATCCCGCAGACTGCCCGACGCCATCCCACCTCCTGCCGGCCTCCTTCCCGCCCCCTTCACACACCCGAAAATGCCGGGACTTTTCTGGTGTGAAAGGATCCCAACACGGGAATGTCCCTGCTTGTCCTGGGAATGTAATTCCTGGGTTTGTCTCTGCATTTCTGGTGTGAAAGGGGTATAACAAGGGGCCTGATTCAGAATGGATCGCAAACGCCATATCTTTTTCAAATGAACAAAACAATGCTGCACTGCAGGGGGGCAGATGTAACATGTGCAGAGAGAATTAGATTTGGGTGAGTTATCGTGTTTCTGTGCAGGGAAAATACTGCCTGCTTTATTTTTACACTGGAAATTATATTTAAGTTTCAACACCCCCAACCAGGGCCGGCGCCACCACTAGGCAGCTTTAGGCATTTGCCTAGGGCGTCGGCCACTGGAGGGCAGCAGTTCGCCCCCCCCCGGTTGGAGGTGAGCGGAGGTGCAGACTCAGACTAGAGCTGGCAGGGGGATCCGTGTGGCGCGGAGGTACCTGCGGCACTGTCTGCAAGCCGCGGTCAGAAGGGTCCCTGACGCGCGGGAAGCGCTACTGGTTTGAAAACACTGGCCGCACGCTGATTGGCTGAGATTCAACCGATCAGTGTGTGGCCAGTGTTTTAAAATCAGAAGCGCTTCCCACGCCGCCGGCGAATAGCGCTACTTGTTCCCAAGTCACTGCAGGGAACTCCGCCAGATTAATACACAGCGCCACAGGGACCCCCCTGACCAGCTTGCAGTCAGCGCTGCAGGTACCCCTCAGACCCCCGCACCCCCCCTCTCCCGGGAACCCGCACCCCCACCACCCATCCGTGTAGCGGGTGGATGCCCCCCCCTCGCCTGGGGCGCTCTGGCCCTGCCCCCAACCCAAATCTCTATGCATGGTTTTGTCCATTTGGGATTTGGGTTTTGCGAATCAGGCCCAAGGACCGCTTTACACTGGAAGGTGCGTGCATTCTATATTTGCGCATAAATCAAAGTAATTAGAAGAGTAAATATGTATCTATAGGACATGATTCTGAGTACAATCTGGCACGAATACATGTATCTGTCTATCGACTACTCTGGCAGCGACATGCAAACACAACGCCCTGACCCAGCGTGTTATTGTCCGCAGTTGTCAGCAGTAGTAATGCCACATGCACCCAACCAGTGCTGGATGCAGAAGTAGCGTGCCATCTCCGTAATACAATAGCGGAAGTCAGGATGAACCTGATGACGCACCCATTACACATCTATAGTCTGCGCATCTGCACAGTAACCACCCAGCTGCAGCCTATGGACAGAAGAACCCAGCCACGTGCTGATCGGAGAGACAAGTAAAGGCGAAACGCGTCCACGTTCGGACTTACTCAGTAGACAACTGGCAGAGTGCTGCAAAAAGTAATGGGCCCCATACATCAGCAATCACAATTTATGGATTTCCAGATACAGGGATTTTTTGGCCAGATAAAAGGATTTTACAATCTATCTGACTTTGCCCACACATTACAGATTTATTTCAGTGATCGGCAGATTTTTCCATCTAAAGATTGCATCTTCATATATGGAAATTGCCCAATCGATTGTCATTTCAGCTGTTCATAATGTACATAGATGAAGAAGACGAATTGGGAATGCCCACACATATAAAAATGATCCGCAGATAATACCAGATTATTAAGCATGTTTAAAAACCTGATTAAGTAATCGATTGGCGATTTTGATTGGGATTGCCAAAAGGGGAGCCCACACATCTAAAATTAATTGTGGCAATCATCTCCATATCTGAAAATTGTCACAATTAATTGCTGATGTATGGGGCCCTTAACACTGCAATCCTGCATTTGGTGCATGAGCCCAACTGTTATATTACATAAGACACACACACGCACGCACACACACACACACGCACGCGCACACACACAAACACACACACCTGCCTGGAACCCGAGCAAGGGGACGGCTGTAAAGGAAGCTGAACCTATGACAACATCTGGATAAAAGGTGTCGTCAGCATAAGAACTGCAATACTGATAGTAATAGTAATAGTAGGCGCTTATTACCACATTACAGAGCACAGCAGCCAGTTCTGGTGTAAAGAGCTGAACACAGGTTATAGATATAAATAACATTCATCAAAATCACAACAGTATACAAACAACGCTCTCCGCAGCGCTAAGTATCATCAAACACATCAGCAAGATGGAGCAGAGTTCACTGTAATATGTTCTAACATCGCGTCACTGGGGAGGCCACAAACTTAAAACCAACTCCATTAAATACGATCAACTGAACTCAGGATTGTGGATTTTATACGGTCTAGTATCAGTTTTTGGAGCTCCAAGCACTTATCCCCAACAATGGGGGTTATTCAGACCAAAGCACAATTTTTAACAAATAAACAAAAATGATGCTGCACTGCAGATAGGGCAGATGCAAAAATGTGCAGAGAGTGATACCCCTTTCACACGCACACGTGGTTCAGGCCTGGGATCGGGATGCCGGGTCTGATCAAGCACCAACACGGGCCTGACACATTCACACTAAACCTGGGTCACCCATTACACAGAGGGCGACCTGGGTTTAAACCCTGCTTATTATAACGCAGGTCGAATTGCCGGGTTGCTCGACCCAGGTAATAAGTCTTGTTGGTTTCACACTGCAACTCGATCCAGGTACGGCTATAACCCAGGTCGAGGAGGCAATGTGTAAGAGGTATTATATTATACCCCCTTATCACTGCAGCAAAAACCTGGGTATTTGCCAGGGCAAGCAGTAATTTCCCGTGTCCTGTCTCAGTGTGAAAGGGTCTTTGTGAAATCCCCGGGTGTTATGCCCCGGGAATTACACACAGGTTTTTTGCAGGGTTTTTCCTGGGTAATACACGGGTGTATGGCAGTTTGAACAGGTTAGACCCCGGTTTTTCTCACAAAATGCAAAAAAGCAAGTTCATTGCATTGCTCAAAGCTGCTTTTTAAACAGCCAATCAAAGATACTTTTTAAACATCCAATCAAAGCTGCTCTTAGATGCCACACACTTCATGGCAGGCATACCAGGGGAAGCAGTGTGAACGGGGCAGACATGGGAATTTCCCGGGTCTAAGGTGCAGTATGAATGGGGTCTGTAGAGCTGAGATGCTCTATGCCCCGCCAAAAACCCGGGATTTTGCAGGGGCCACAATGAGAACGCAGCATATGTGTTGTGTGTGCACAGAAACAAGATAACTCACCCAAATCTAACTCTCTCTCTGCACATGTTACATCTACCCCACCTGCGGTGCAGCATGGCTTTGATCATATGCGAATAAATGTGCTTTGCAATCAGGGCTAAATAGCCCCCAATATCTGGTTCCATGAAGCGCTGGACGCAAATAATCCAGAACCCCCCAAAAAATGTTAGAATTAAGGGAAGATGAAACAAACCCTCCTGTTGTGTCTAACGTACCGTAACCAACATCCAAGATATCAGCTATTTAAGAAGAAAAGCGACTGCGCTACATGAATTCCTCATTATTTGACCATTGCGGAAACCCCCTGTAATAGTCCCCCTGCCACCCTGCGTCCCATCTCACAGATTAGACCTCTGCCTGACTCCTAGCACACACCTTCTGCAGCTTGGGAATCCCAGCAGCACCCCAGTCATTTGTAGTCATATCAGAGAGATGCATGGAAATTCTCCTCCCTACCTGCTTCTTCCATTCTGCGGAGGCAAATCAGCAGGTTCCTCCACCAGTTTGGCATGGCAGTGACCGGGGAGGGAGAACCGACAGGAGCCCTGATGTCGTTGCAGCAGCAGCAGAGGAGAGATTGTGCTATGCTTCCAGTGTGCAGCCCATCGCCTGCCTGATCTCACTACACCACAGAACGGGGGGCTCCAGCAGGCAGCCTCTCAGCATGTTAGCCTGCAGAGAATGTACACAGAGGGGAGCACACAGATGGCACAGCTCAGGCCGCCGTGCAGGGTGACTTAATGCTGCATGACGGCTTCACCGTTGATATTTTCTGCAAGAAAATAAAAATTAACCACTTCGCTGCTGGCGCGGCCACGGCAATAACAGGGGCGTGCGATCAAAGTCTAGATGCTATTATGTCTATTTCCAACACTGTACGATGTTTCCATGCAGTCACCTTGCACAGTTCCACGTACGCTGCAGAACAAATTGAATTTATAACTATTGGGAAGCCAATGACTCATCTCATTGCCATTTGCGCGTCATGCTAGGTAATGAGAAGGAACGCGCAGCACAGTTAAGTATACCAGGTATCTCTGCAGCGCAGAAAAAGAACAATTCTATAAACATCCTGATGTATGAACTCCAGCTTCATCTAGAAGGCGTGTTACGTACATTAGGTCTGATTCAGGGTTGTTGTATGGTGGTTACTAGTGCACTATGTATTGCATGGTGGTCAATAAAGCACTATGTATTGTATGGGGGGCAATAATGCACTATGTATTGTATGGCAGTCAATAATGCACTATGTATTGTATGGCGGCCAATAATGCACTATGTGTTACGTTGCCCTGGCCTGGGTACCAGGGACAATACGGGTTCCAGACGGTGAGATGATAAGGCGTGAGCCCACAGCCGGGACCGCCGGTTAGGACAGCCACAGGGGGTCCTACACTCTCTCTGTTGAGTCCCCGAGGCAGATGGCAAACCCCTGCGGAGCTAGGCTTCACCTGTGGCCGCCGCGTTCGAAGGAGCGAGTTAAGCCCGCTCCGACCCCGATGCAGCCAGGTCTTATGTGATGACAAGGGGTAAGCGATCGCCACGGGGAACACTCAAGAGGACAAGCTGACTACTGGACCTAACTGGAAACTGGCCCCTAACTGCCGGCACCAGGCCAAGACGGGGAGTGCGACCTAGTCGCAGACACCAGCGGATAGAAGGGAGTCCCCAAGAATACTCAAAAGGGACCGTGACTCCCAAAGCAGGGACCAGGAACAACGGTGACACTCCTGCCTAAACAGAACACTAATGACAGACGGGGGCCAGGGAACATATACAAGAAGACGGGGACAAGAATATAAAAGAGAATAACCAAGGACAGGCCCGCGGAGGGGCTTAGCCACGGAGGGCCAGAGAACCGAAGGAGATAAAGACCAGAGCTCCACTGGAGCACTTACGTGACCCACGGAAGATGGAGATAGTGGGTCCACTGCAGGCTCACGGGCTGACGATGAAATACAGCAGAGGAGTCTGGTGAAGAACTGGAATCAAGGGATCCACAGGCAAACGCAGCTGACAGGCTGGGAGACCAGGCAGGCTGCAATGGCGATCTGCAGCCAGGAGAACTGGGACCAAAGACCCAGGGGACCGGAGGGTGATAGCAGATAGCACAGGGTGCATAAAGCTATAACCGGCGTCTGTGCCCAGCAGACGCCGGCTATTTATTCAAATCTCGCGCCGCCTGACTGACGTCAGGCGCGCGCGTTGCTGGCTGCCGGGCGGAAGCTCGGGGACGTTGCCTAGCAACGCCCCGACGCTTAGCCTCCGAGCGAGGCTTGGGACGCTGCTCGGCAGCGTCCCCCGCCGTGTCAAATGACGCTGCGTCTGCAGCGTCAGATGACGCTGTGCTCGCCGTCCGTCCGGGTGCAGGGACACCCGGACGGCGTGCAACAGTACCCCCCCCTTGAGGAAGGGTTAACAACCCTTTCCCACCAGGTTTATCGGGGAATTGCCGAAAAAAGGCCCTCCTCAGATTGGGTGAATGCAAATCTACATCAGAAACCCAGGACCTCTCTTCGGGACCAAATCCCCTCCAGTGTACCAGAAACTGCAAGGAACCTCTCACAAGTCTAGAATCGAGGATCTTTTCCACGCGGAACTCCTGTTGCCCCTGCACCATCACTGGGGCGGAGCTATTCCTCAGTCTGCGAGGAAATCTCTGTGAAAACACCACCGGCTTAAGAAGCGAAGCATGAAAGGTACTCGAAATCCTGAGGGACTTAGGTAAAGCAAGACGGAATGCTACCGGATTAACCCTCCTGACAATCCGAAAAGGCCCAATGAACCGAGGCCCTAACCTTGCTGATGGTTGGTGAAGCTTTATATTACGGGTGGATAGCCACACCCAGTCACCAACTTTGAAAGAGCAAGGCCGTCTGGATTTGTCAGAGAATACCTTCTCTCTGAAAGCAGCTTCTTTAAGGGCCAAGTGGACTTTCCTCCATACGACTTTGAGGCGAGAGGCAGCTGACGAAGAAGAGCCAGAGGCATTCGGTCCCAGAGAATTAGCCCGTGGATGGAATCCGTAGACTGCAAAAAAGGGCGACGTCTTAGAGGCCGAATGCTGTGCGTTATTATACGCAAATTCGGCCAACGGCAAGAAACTAACCCAGTCATTTTGAAGTTTGGAAGCAAAAATCCTCAGATATTGTTTAAGAGACTGATTAAGGCGTTCTGTTTGTCCATTGGCCTGTGGATGGATTGCGGAAGTTAGGCTGATCTTCACCTTTAAGGCAGCACAGAACATTCTCCAAAACTGAGCCACAAACTGTGGACCCCGGTCGGACACAATATCACTGGGAAATCCGTGCAGGCGAAAAATGTGTTGAAGGAATAGCGTGGCCAACTCTTTAGCCGAGGGCAACTGCCTTAAAGCCACGAAGTGCGCCATCTTAGAAAATCTATCGATGACGACCCAAATGACTTGACAGTGTGATGAGACTGGAAGACCCACAATAAAATCCATGGCCAGATGGGACCAAGGCCTGCCTGGGACGGACAAAGGCAACAACTCTCCCAATGGTCGAGAACGTGGAACTTTATGTCGGGCACACTCAGGACAAGACAAGACAAAGTCCTTGCTGTCCCTGGCCATCCCTGGCCACCAGACCACTCGGGATAATAAAGCAAGGGTTTTATACACTCCTGGGTGACCCGAAATCTTAGTATCATGGCATTCTGCCAACACTCTGCGTCTCAATGAAGGAGGAACAAACAGTTTATTCTCCGGAGTTTGGGCTGGAGCTTGCCCTTGAGCTTGCCGGAGAAGACCCTCCAAGGTCTGGCTAACTCCGGCATGGATACAGGATGAAGGAATGATGGACCCAGACTTGATCCCACCTTCTTGTTGAGGAACAAAACATCTGGAAAGGGCATCTGCCTTAATGTTTTTTGATCCAGGGACATAAGAAATAATGAAATTAAATCTCATAAAGAAGAGTGCCCACCGGGCTTGGCGAGCGTTCAGTCTTTTGGCTGATTCAATGTATTGTAGATTCTTATGATCGGTTAAGACCAGAATCTGATGAACAGCTCCTTCCAGCCACTGACGCCATTCATCAAAGGCCCACTTGATGGCAAGTAACTCCCTGTTGCCCACATCATAATTGGACTCAGCTTGAGAAAATTTTCTGGACATATATGCACAAGGGTGGAACTGTAGTGTTTCTGGATCTCTCTGCGAGAGGACCGCCCCGGCCCCTACTTCAGAGGCGTCAACTTCTACCACAAATGGTAGATCGGGGTTGGGGTGTTTAAGAACTGGAGCAGAAACGAAGGCCTGCTTCAACGTCTCAAAGGCCTGTTCTACTCGAGGACTCCATAATGATGGATCCGCCCCTTTTTTGGTCAGAGCCACCAAGGGTGCCACAATGGACGAAAAGGCGTGAATGAAACGCCTATAATAATTTGCGAACCCAAGGAACCGCTGGATAGCTTTTAAATTAGTGGGCCGAACCCAATCCACAATGGCTTGTAATTTCTTGGGGTCCATTTGGAACCCACGAGAAGAAATTATATACCCCAAAAAAGAAACCTGGGTCACCTCAAATTCGCATTTTTCAAGCTTAGCGAATAGCTGATTTTCCCGCAACTTCTGCAAAACCTGGCGTACCTGTGTCCTATGCGAGTCCAAGTCTCGGGAAAAAATTAAAATATCGTCCAAATAGACCACTACAAATTTCCCCAAGAATTCCCGAAGGACGTCGTTGATAAAATCCTGAAAAACGGCTGGGGCATTGGAGAGGCCAAACGGCATTACCAGGTACTCATAGTGCCCCGTCTGAGTACTGAACGCCGTTTTCCACTCGTCCCCTTCCTTGATTCTAATGAGGTTATAAGCCCCCCTAAGATCGATTTTGGAAAAGATGGTAGCATATCGAAGTTGGTCAAAAAGGACTGTAATCAAAGGAAGGGGATAGGTGTTTTTCACCGTAATCTTATTGAGAGCACGGAAATCTATGCATGGCCGCAGGGAACCGTCTTTTTTTTCTACAAAAAAGAAACCGTCACTGAGAGGTGATTTAGAGGGCCGAATAAAACCCTTTGAAAGACTCTCTTTGATGTACTCATCCATAGCCTTCGTCTCCGGGACTGATAAGGCATAAAGCCTGCACTTGGGTAATGAAGCGTTGGGAACCAACTGGATGGCACAGTCGTATGGACGGTGTGGCGGCAAGCTGTCGGCCTTGCCCTTAGAAAAAAAGTCTAAAAAATCTTGGTAAGGGACAGGGACCCCTGCTAAAGAGGTGGATCTTGCAGGGAGTGCAATCTGAAGGCACTGCTGCTGGCAAGTGGGACTCCAATGGGTAATTTCCCCCAGATGCCAATCAATGGTGGGATTGTGTTTTCTCAACCATGGAAAGCCCAACACGATGGGCACAGAAGGACAAGAAGTTATCAGGAAAGTAATCTCCTCCTGGTGAAAGATACCAATGGTCAACTGCAGAGGAGGAGTCTGGAATAAAATAGCCCCATTGGAGAGCACCCCCCCATCTAAACCCCGTAGGGTAATGGGCACAGGAAGCCGAAGTTGGGGAATCCCCAAACTCTGGGCGGTGGCAGCATCGAGAAAGTTACCAGCCGCACCACTATCAATGAAAACTGACCCAGCCCAATTGCATCCTTGAAAGGATATGTAGCCAGGAACTAGTAACGAATCTAGAGAGGAAAATAGCTGAAGGCCGAAGTGAACCCTCTCTTCGTTCACTTGGCCCGGCCTTTTACTGGCCTATTGGGACAATTTTTTAGAATATGACCCTTGCACCCACAGTATAGGCAAAGTCCTGAACTCAGTCGGCGAGCTCTTTCCTCCGGGGAAATGCGAGCTGCCCCAAGTTGCATTGGCTCCTCACTTTCCTCAGGGGTTACCGATACAAAAGGAACCACCCGGGTGAGAGAGCCCCGTTCAGACCTCCGCTCACGGAGGCGACGATCAATTTTAATGGCTAATTCCATTAATTTGTCCAGAGTTTTAGGAGCGGGGTATTGAATGAGACAATCCTTAATTTCGTCAGCCAGACCACAACGAAATTGGCTGCGTAACGCGGGATCATTCCATCCGCAGTCATTTGCCCATCGGCGGAACTCAGTACAATAAGCCTCAGCTGGGTCTTTCCCTTGTTTAAGGGCCCTGAGATGAGTCTCTGCTGAGGCTTCCCGGTCAGGGTCATCATATAACAACCCAAGGGAACTGAAAAAACTGTCAAGCGAAGACAAAGCTGGGCTGTCAGAAGGCAGTCCAAAGGCCCAGGTCTGGGGGTCACCCTGCAGTAATGATATTACTAAACCGATACGCTGGGCCTCGGACGAGAAAGAGCGCGGTTTGAGCTTAAAATACAATTTGCAGCTCTCCCTGAAGTTAAAGAAAGTTTTGCGATCCCCAGAGAACCGATCAGGAAGGTTCATCTTGGGGTCTGAACCTCCTGTTTCTGGGGGCCTCATCCTTTGCTCTTGTGAAGCCACCTTTAACGACAATTCCCGCACCATCTGAGTAAGCCCCTGGAGCTGATCCGAGAAAGTCTGGGGAGTGGTACTCATAATACGAAATCACCCAAAAAACAACAGGAGGACTTATAAGACCAAATATAGTCTGTCTTTTAATTTTATGGCCGGTTATAATGTTACGTTGCCCTGGCCTGGGTACCAGGGACAATACGGGTTCCAGACGGTGAGATGATAAGGCGTGAGCCCACAGCCGGGACCGCCGGTTAGGACGGCCACAGCGGGTCCTACACTCTCTCTGTTGAGTCCCCGAGGCAGATGGCAAACCCCTGCGGAGCTAGGCTTCACCTGTGGCCGCCGCGTTCGAAGGAGCGAGTTAAGCCCGCTCCGACCCCGATGCAGCCAGGTCTTATGTGATGACAAGGGGTAAGCGATCGCCACGGGGAACACTCAAGAGGACAAGCTGACTACTGGACCTAACTGGAAACTGGCCCCTAACTGCCGGCACCAGGCCAAGACGGGGAGTGCGACCTAGTCGCAGACACCAGCGGATAGAAGGGAGTCCCCAAGAATACTCAAAAGGGACCGTGACTCCCAAAGCAGGGACCAGGAACAACGGTGACACTCCTGCCTAAACAGAACACTAATGACAGACGGGGGCCAGGGAACATATACAAGAAGACGGGGACAAGAATATAAAAGAGAATAACCAAGGACAGGCCCGCGGAGGGGCTTAGCCACGGAGGGCCAGAGAACCGAAGGAGATAAAGACCAGAGCTCCACTGGAGCACTTACGTGACCCACGGAAGATGGAGATAGTGGGTCCACTGCAGGCTCACGGGCTGGCGATGAAATACAGCAGAGGAGTCTGGTGAAGAACTGGAATCAAGGGATCCACAGGCAAACGCAGCTGACAGGCTGGGAGACCAGGCAGGCTGCAATGGCGATCTGCAGCCAGGAGAACTGGGACCAAAGACCCAGGGGACCGGAGGGTGATAGCAGATAGCACAGGGTGCATAAAGCTATAACCGGCGTCTGTGCCCAGCAGACGCCGGCTATTTATTCAAATCTCGCGCCGCCTGACTGACGTCAGGCGCGCGCGTTGCTGGCTGCCGGGCGGAAGCTCGGGGACGTTGCCTAGCAACGCCCCGACGCTTAGCCTCCGAGCGAGGCTTGGGACGCTGCTCGGCAGCGTCCCCCGCCGTGTCAAATGACGCTGCGTCTGCAGCGTCAGATGACGCTGTGCTCGCCGTCCGTCCGGGTGCAGGGACACCCGGACGGCGTGCAACACTATGTATTGTATGGCGGCCAATAATGCACTACAGTATGTATTGTATGGCAGTCAATAATGCACTATGTATTGTATGGAGGCCAATAATGCACTATGTATTGTATGGCGGTCAATAATGCACTATGTATTGTATGGGGCCAATAATGCACTATGTATTGTATGGTCGGCCAATAATGCACTATGTATTTTATGGCGGTCAATAATGCACTATGTATTGTATGGCGGACAATAATGTACTATGTATTCTATGGTGGCCAATAATGCACTATGTATTGTATGGCGGTCACTGAAGAAAGGATTGACGATTTTCTCTGCAAATGGGCAGAGGAGGGTAGTGTGACAGTGCTGCTCTTGTATCCTGTGCAGTGCTGCGCTTGTACCACTGTGCAGTGCTGTGCTTGTACCCTGGGCAGTGCTGCGCTTGTACCCTGTGCAGTAGGTAGCCAGCAAATAAGATGTGATTTTGCACAAAACGTATAATCAAGGCCTTGAACCAGGAGGTTGGTCTAATAATCTAGTCCAGGGTTGCCGACTTTAATATTCTCCTCTCCGGGAGAAGTCCAGAGAGGAGAGTTTCAGCAGCTCCTTTGGGGGCGGGGCTCGAGTGCGACGTTACTAATCCCCGCCCCCATTATGGTAAACCGCTGAATTCACGGTTTTCCGTGGAGGGGGCGGGGCTAAAATGACGCGATTTTGCCATTTTAGCTCTGCCCACTCCTCTGAGAACTGCGGATTACGGCATTTAAATGCCGCGATCGGGGGCACAGGGGGGTCCCCCCTGAATCCGGGAGGGCTGCCCACCCATCCGGGGGTGGCGGGAGGGAGACCCGATTTTCGGGAGACTCCCGGCCATTCCGGGAGGGTAGGCAACCCTGATCTAGTCTGGGAAAACTCAAAGAAGTCTCCTGGCTACTGAAGAAAAGTAAGCGAGTGTGGTCTGCACAGCATACACCTTGTTCTGTCTCTGCCTTGGTGAACTATCAAGTCAGGCAAACTGAACAATATCATTGTTATTATCCTTTATTTATATGGCGCCACCAGAGGTCCTCAGCACCCAACGCCAACAGACGCAGCATAAACACAACAAGAAGAAAGAGCGAGAGAGTCACAATATAAAGCAACACAGAACACAGGATCTAGGAAGCAGAGGAGTCAATAAGTCAACACCAAAAGTTCAACATGCACTTGGTCAACATTGACAAAGCGTCTACTTTGACAAGCTTGACATGGGCAAAACATCAACATGGAAAATGTTGACACATAAAAAGGTTGATAAAATGATTTTTTTTTTGTGTCAATGTTGACACCTGAGGACGTGGACCCCCACTTAGTGTAGCAGACACCCTCACCATGCTTCTAGCCAGATACCCTGCTCAGCTGCACTTGGCACACATTACCGTTTCCCAATCGCTGGCCACGTGGGTGGTAAAATATGAACAAATCCCCCCCCAAATTTTTTTTTAAATCATGAAAAACAATTTGCTTGTGTCGACTGTTTGCCACGTTGGCTTAGTGCATGTCAACCTTTTGTCAATGTCAATCTATTGACTATCAACCTAGGAACTGACGACCTAGTATCCGGATACCGGAGGAGGTGCAGTGACTATGCGGCTCGGGTGATTTTCCCTAGGACCCGAGGGCCGTGGAGTGATCTTTCAGGCCCCGGTACTAGTATCTATGGCATTTGTAGTTGTAACTATCCTCCTTTGTGAACAGCAGGACCCTGTGCAGTGGCATCTGAAGGGGTACTGCCATGCCATTTTGGGGGTATGGCTATGGGCACTTTGCAGGCCCCTACCACTTCCACTGCGACCAATGATTAAAGTCGGGGCGAACCCAGTGGAACAGAGTTCCACCACCTGTAATAGTAGGGGGAAGTAGTTTAATCTCCACCAAGGCCCTGTACAGGAATTCCAACAGAAAAACACCACCCATGTCAATAGCTATATTCCAAATTCCCCTTCCTCAGGTTTTGGTGGCTCCATGGTTCTCCTCCACCTGCGGCCCACCCCTACTGGTCATACTTGCCTACTTTAAAGTTCACCTCTTTGGGAGAAGTCCGGAGAGGCAACACATCAGGGGGGCGGGGCAAGGCTGACATCACTTGGCTCCGCCCATGCCGTAAAACTCAGTGATTCTCTGGCAGCAGAGAGGGGGTGGGGCTTAAATGTGGCGATTGTGTCATTTAAGCCCCGCCCCCTCACTGCGGACCCGCGATTTGCGGTAATTAAATCAGCGGCCAATGGGGGAGCGGGGGCTATGAACAGAATGCGGGAGACTTGCCCACCTTCCTGGGGGGCCGGGAGGTGGACCCGATTTTCGGGAGGCTCCCGGCCATTCCGGGAGGGTAGGCAAGCCTGCTCCTGGTACACTCACATGAGTTCTAACACCTCTCCTGGACCACTTGAAACCCTGGCCGCTACTATGGAACTTTCAGCAGCGATAGAAATGGCTGCCATCATTGCCTGCCTCATTGAAGTCACAAGCCCCGCGGGAATTCATATTCCGTGTTCTCATGCTATAAAACGGCAATGAAGGCCCAAAAGTCTGGTCCTATATTTACTAAGTAGACTGATTACTTTATGGTTAATGACACAATCCCTTCTGTCGCAGCACAAACAATGCTTTGATAGATACCCTGCCTGAGCACACAGCCACTGAAAGGGAGAACGGTAATTAAACACTTGTTTCAACAAGCGTTTGCTGGGACCGGCGTAATAGATGGCGGCCTACCTTTTATTCTCTGCGCCGCCGGTCTGTTTGTATTACATGACACATCTCTCCGAGCAGGGGACACTTCTGTTGGTTTTATTGGGGATTTTTTTTTATTTTATTTTTTTACAACTCCGACAACCGTCGATTATTTTTTCCCATCTATTAAAACAGAAAAGACGAAAGACGCTAGCGTTTCTCCGGCTCAGTGGAATCAAATGCGATTTGATCTTTTCTGCCGTAATGAACAGAATACTGATGAGCCCTCCGCCACTGAATCAATTATCCCCACTCGATTCACTTCTAACAATGCCCAGCCATGATAATAAGCCTGTTTATTTAAGCTTTCGCTAATTTCTTTGTTAACATATTATGCTCCGAGAGGCCCGGAGTGAAGACAATACAAGCAGCGCGTTCCCCAGGCCCCTCCGAGCAGACCTCCTTGCAGAGAGGAGATAAGGCTTTGGCCGGACTCATCCGCAGATATGCCATTACAACCTCCAGCGGTCTACTGCGCTGTAGCGGTGTGCTGCTAAGCTCGTTGGGTCATGCCTGGATTCCCAGTCATTCAGTTGTAGTGCAGGACTGTATGGAGATCACGCTGCTTATGTTCCCATGTCTACATCTGTATGGGGACTGTAAGTATGCAAGAAGCGAAGGCTTCAATACATCCGCAGCTGCCATGGCCTGCAAGATTTCGCGGGACCTATGGTCTAATTATTGTTACCTGCATTTTGCCCCATTAATAAGCATCTGTTTTTGCCCCTATCTGCACTGCTGCAATAACAGGGCAACTTACCTCCAAGTGGAGGCCCTCCTGGCAATCATTTTGCTCAAAGACTTGTGATTGTACTGTATGAGTGGTCTAAAGGCCCCCGCAAGTGAACAGTGCCGCCAACAGGGGTGGAGCTGCCGGGACTGGAGTCCCGGGCCCAGAGAGGAGGGGGTCCGTGCTAAGAGTAACTAGTGACGGGCCCGCCCGTCAACCTCTACCTCTCCCTGTTACCCTCTGTCCATCACCAGCTGCCTCTCACTGTCACCATGTGTCTGCAACTTGCTGCCGCTCTGTCATCCTCTGCTCTTGACTCACTGCCTCCCCCTGTCACCCCCTGCCTTTCACTGTCATCCTCTGCATCACCTTGTTACCCTTTTCTCATCACTGACTGCATCTGCCCATCACCTAAATGTAGGTTTATGGGGGGGGGTCGCTAGATATTTGGTCTTGCCCAATTTACGATGGCCGCTGCATAGGAGGGGCCTGCAGATTGATGTCTGAATGCCAATAAGAGGCTATACACTAACACCATCTGAAGATTGCGTTAGTTACTGGGGCCATGATTTTCGGAGCTGGGTAAATAGGCCCAGACTGAGGTTCAGATTGAGAATAATTTGCCTAACGTGGGGGAGACATCAATGGCCATAGAGCATTACTGGCCGTTACCACCACCTGTGATCACAGTGCTGTAGCTGGCAGCATTCTCCACTGCTGTCGCGGCTGTACTAGAAGTCTACGGGTTATTGCCCTTTAATCAGTATGTGCTTATTTACTATCCACAAAGATTACCCAACTCAGCAATACAACAACAGCATAACTGAAATATCTATAATACTGTAGTGCACTAAATCATAATAAAAGTGGCACTTGTGTATTATCATGGCGCCCGGCTACGCTACGTTTTCAACGAAGGCTAAGCTACGTTGCCACTTCAGCTCCTGATGAAGGCGTGTGAACACGCCGAAACGCGTTGAGCTAACAGCATTCTGATTCCAGCACAGCATTGGAGAGTACCCCATCTCACACCAGCTTCAGCCATAAATCCTTGGAATTCCATAAGTGACCTCATCCGGACCAGTTTTTACATCACCTTCTTGGATCCCTAATACTGAGCCACATTCTGCAGCTACCAAGCCAGGTATTGCCATACCTTAAGAACAGCATCATTCCATCATTGTGTGATACTTGGGAATCCTACTGGGCAATCTCCGGGACTTCACGCTTGATCTTTATACAAGGATATCCATATTATATGGTAAATATATACTTACTGGTGTTGGCTTGGACACAAAGCAAATCCTCCATAATATTGAATGCCAGCTGGAAAATTCTTATTCATTTTTTTTTTTGTCAATGATCTTTTTATCATTATGGGAATTATGTGTGTTATTTGTATTCATCATTTTATTCATTAAATATAAATTTAGACATTGTAATAAATTATTTTCAGAAAAACCCTGACGCTGTATTTTAGCTTTTTTAAGCTACGTTGCCAGCCTGGTAATACAGGAGACAGCACTGGGAGCAGGGTGGTGTGGTTTTTACTTACCCTCCTCCGGGTGGCAATCCCCGATGACTCCCCGGCAGGAGCGGCGGTTACTCCCCGGCAGCAGCGGTGTCACTTCATGGCGGCACCAGTCAGTTCCCCATCCTCAAGCACTCACGGCGGACACTGTACGTAGTGCCGCTGGCAGCGCATCACATGGTTTCCTTGCTCCCCCAGCGGCACTACGCTAATTGCATACAGCGTCCGTGGTGAGTGCCGGAGCAGGGGGACTGAATGCGGCTGCCGGGGAGAGTCAGCAGGGAATATACGCAGCCTAGCGAGCAGGCCCTCAGTAAAGTGCGGTGGTGAAGTCAATGATTAATCCTGCGTTGACGCCTCCTCAGACATCCGTTACTACAATCCTTTGCTGCATCTCTTATATATTTAGCCAGATCTGTCACTCATCCCCTGTGTAGGTAACGTTCCCGCCCCCGGGATACACAAACCCGCCCCCCCTAGGGAAAAGACCAGTGTTCTATGTGTAGAACATTTTCATGTGTATAACGTTCCATCCCCTTGACATCACCTCCCCCCGCCCAGCCAGGGCTACAGTACACGCCCACCATCCACCATTACTCCACAGCCACCATCTACCGTTACTCCCGCACCCCCCCCGATTCATGCCCCCTCCCACAAATCACGGACCCCCATGCCACCCCCCCTGTGCCCCCTCCCTAGATTCACGGCACCCCCCGCGCCCCTCCCGCCATTTACGGACCTTCACAACCCCCCTCCCACAATTCGCTGACCCCGACAACCTCCCTCCCGCAATATGCGGACACCTCTTCCCGCGATTCAAGCGCCCCCTCGCACGATTTGCGCCCCCCGCCCCCTCCTGCTAATAGCCGAACCCCGTACACCCCCCCCCCCTCCCGCAATTTGCAGACCCCCCTGACCCCCTTCTGGCAATTCCACCCCCCAGCGGACCAACTCAAGTTGCAATACAGACAATTCTAACCATATTTCTCACAATACAAACGTTCATAAATTAAGGGGGCGCAGCCCCTTACACCGGTGTGAAGAGCGCCCGTAGGGTGCGATGAATCACCTAGTTGATCTATATTTTGCTGTCTCTAAAGCTATTTCTTCACATATACTAAAGGTATAGGTCAACATTTATTGGGTCGACCACTAAAGGTCGACACTTGAAATAGGCCGACATGCCTAAGGTCGACATGGGTGGAAGGTTGACATGGGGTTTTACACTAGCCAAAGTGCCGACAGGCGGTATTTCATGTCCTACCATCCACTAGGGCGCGAAGGGGGAATATAATAGGTTTAAGAGCGCAGCGTGCCATGTGAAGGAACGCCATACACCGTTCAGGTGTCCATGTCGACATTCGAGGACAAAAAAAATGTCGACCTTTTGGCCTAGCCATTGTCGACCTACAGCAATACCCAATAAGGACCCAAACATGAGATTATTAGTATTGAGTTCATTAGTTCCTACAAATCCGCCACAGGCCTCGGGCCAGATTGCTCAGAATCTCCTGTAAATGTTTGTCCTGCACATTCCAGCACAGACTGATCCTAATACCCAGGCAGAATGGGGTCAGGAAGGGGCCGTTCTTCATTAAGTACATAGCGCCCGATTCAGACATTGGCCCTTATTCTGATCGGTGCGGCCGGATCCGATTATGCGGCCAGGACCGTGCGTGCGAAACCCCGCCTTCCATACGGATCGCCACCTCCGTCCGTATGCGGTAAGAAGCTGGCCGAACGGACCGCACGTGTATTTCTCATGAATACGCCTCCTCCATCTCCGGGAACCTCCCCCATCATTCGATGGTCGCAGAACATCGAATGCAGGACCGAGTGGTCCACCAGCACCCGCAACCTCAGACCACACGGACATTTTTCCGTGCAAAAGCAGGGATCTGGGCGGGCAGCTGACATCCGGCGATGTCATATGTCCGCCCCCTACACGTGCGTCACGGCCGCATTACCATGCGTACGCCCAGCGTTTGCATGGGAACTCCCATGAAACGCGGGGTGTAAACATATGGTAATGAGCCCAAATAGCCCTTCACGCCCCTCTCCACCCCCTGTTCGGAGTGTTCACATATCATGCGGGATTTGCTCGTACGCCCCGCTCGCACATGCGCAGAGACGCCTCTGCACATGCGCAGACACAAAACATCGGCGGGCCGAACGCACGCGGATATATCCGCACCGACCAGAATAAGGGCCTTTGTGAATCTTCAGAGCCCAGAGATCAAGTAGCCACCGGCCCGCCAGACTCAAAACCCGCCCTTTTTGCACGGATCGCATCCGTGCAAATGGGGGAAAATTAATCCGCAATCACCCACTGTCTAATTGATCCTCCCCCCCCAATGGCTGGGAGCTGCTTGCATTTTCTGGGGCCCTCCTATAAATGCCAGAGCACCACCCACAAATGCTGGCAACGCCCAACAATCAAATCACTCATTCGCATGGACAGTTGTACGGTAATCACAGTTGTATGATAATCGGCAGCCCTGCACTCTGATCTGAATTAGACCCACAGTCAAGCAAAACTGTAGTCGTGTGCAGTTATGCCCCTTAGGAGGTGTATCTGACCTGGAACTACAAGTCCCAGCGTGTAGCGTGCAGCACATCCGCAGCTGTAGGACCTGACATGGCCTAGCGCTGTCCTCTACTGTATATTTCCATCTCACCCTTGCCCCTGATACGATACCCAGCTGCCGACTGATTGTGTGTTTAGCTGTACGATGCCCTAGTAAACCTCAGAGCTCTGTAACAATAGCCAGGGATCTGCTCCGCCTGCGGACATCAGGTAACATGATTCACTTAATGACATTGGGTATTGGACAAGAACCCTGCGCTGCCAGGCTGTGTGGGGAATACAGTTGTTTGCAGAGGAAATGGTTACAGAGATGAGTTCAGCATCTCACATGCAATTATAACTGTGCCGGTCTAGCGGCAAACTGCAAAGGGCTATTAACCCATACAAGTATTCCCGGGATTATTTAATAGCCCTTTATTTGTCTGTAAATGCTGGTTTGTGTGTGGGGGGAGGAGGATGGGGTTCAACTGACATGTTCAGTTGGTAAATCAGGAATTGTATTGGTTCCCATGCATGATATAACTGGGTACGGATCATCTCATAGACAATGGTCGACAGTCAACCGGTCAACAGCAAAAGGTCGAAATGCACTGGGTCAGTATTGACGAAAGATCATGCAACATGCAGAAGGTCGACATACGCAAAAGGATGACACATAAAAAGGTCAATATGAGCTTTTTTAACAAAAATTGGTGTCAATGTCGCTCGGCGCACTTCATCGTTCCCAATCAGAGTCCACGTGGATGGTAAAGCAAGAAAAGTCTATAAATCTGGAAAAACGTATGGAAAACTCATGTCATCGATTTCATGTGTCAACCATCGCCGTCTCAACTTTTTGCTTGTGTCGACCTGCACATGTCAACCCTTTGGTGTCGAATATTGACTGTCCTGATGCTCCCATAACTTCCAGCACCATGAAAGAGGGGGGCAGGATCAGAAGGAGAAGCGAAGGGACTTTGAGTGTGACCCTGGATCCTGGGTGAGGCATTAAATCCTGCCTAGGTTGGAGGCGTGTAGCAAACATTAGACCTGATTGGACAGGAGTAGTGTCCAATGGAATGAGCTCAGTTGTCCCATTAATAACTCACCTGGTGGTATATTAGATCTACAGTTTCTAGTTCGACAACTATTGGTCGACAATCAAAAGGTCAACATGGTCAAAAGGTGGATAATCAAAGAATCGACATGGTCAAAAGGTCAACATGGCCAAAATAATAACGTGTCTCACAGAGCCGTATACTGTGTTCCTATCACAAGCCTGGAAGTGAGGGCAGCGAGAGTTGCGTCATTAGGCTCCACCCCCCTGGTGTAAAATGCTGCGATATACACAGATATGCATAGGGACAAGGCTAAAATGGCAGGATTGCAATAGATTTGGGTCATCGTTAGTAAACTCCCCCCCCCCCCTCCCCCCATGAACTGGAGAATCAAGGTATATAGTGGGCGGGATGTGGGAGAGTTGTCCACTCTTAAGGTGCCCATACACTAGTAAGATTTATCCTCAGATCTGGCTGGTTGGAACAAAAACATGGTTATGGATGAGCGACAGTTTGTCTGTTTTCCAGCATTTCCAAGCAAATGGTCAACTGTCATTGGTTCTCATCCATAACCATGTTTTTGTTCCAACCAGCCAGATCTGAAGATAAATCTTCGTGTGTATGGCCACCTTTACAGGAGTGTGGGAGACAACCCGACCAATCAGGATCCGGGAGAGTAGACAAGTATGCAGCACCCACACAATTCAACACAAACAGCTAAATGTAATTGGCTGCGAGTCGCGACAAATGCCAGGATTTCAGCAATTTTGCTGCAAGACTTAAAGCGGTAATGTTTTGTTTTTTCTTTTTTTAATTTAAATATTGCTGTTCTCAGTCCTCCAGCCTAATCGGCAAAAGTTATACAGCAAAATTATTTCCGTACTTGTTTCCTAGCACGGCGCCCCCCGATTTTGATCGAAGTGCATCTTATCGCATTGCATGTAAAATAGCGGCATAAGATGCGATTTTTAATTGTACAAGCACCCTGATGGGTGCTTACAATGTTCAATGCACCCCCATTGTCAACGCCACCCCCACTATCAACGCCAACCCGAAGCGTGGCAAGCGGCGGCGGTACGCGTCCTCCGACCTTTTCATACCCCCACTATCCACGTCGGAGTGGAGTTGATTTTAGATAGTGTGGCGAGCGCAGCAAGCCCCGCGAGGGGACACGGATTACTTTACATGTATTCCGCGTCCCCTCACCACGCTTCGGGCTCGGTGGCTCGCTGCACTCTCCACACTATCTAAAATGAACTCCACGCCGACGTGGATAGTGGGGGTATGAAAAGGTCGGAGGATGCGTACCGCCGCCCCGCACGGGCTCGCTGCGCTCGCCACGCTTCAGGTTGGCGTTGATAGTGGGGGTGGCGTTGACAATGGGGGTGCATTTAACATTGTAAACACCCATCAGGGCGCTTGTACAATTAAAAATCGCATCGCATCGCATGCCATTTGCTATCATGCGATGCTATGCGATATTTCATTGTACAAGCACTCCTGTTAATTTAACGGGAATATCGCATTGCATCGCACGCATCGCGTACCACTAAATACGGTATGCTATGGTATGCGATGGGCGCCGTGCTAGGAAACAAGTACCATTATTTCTATCTAGTTAGGGGTCAATTTACTAAAAGCTTCTAGAAATGTAAAGAGGTGATTTTGCCCAATCACATGAAGTCTATCATTTCTTTAGTGCATCTTAGAAAATGATAGACAGAATCCCATTAGTTACTATGGGCAACATCCCCTCTATTCATTTTTTAGAAGCTTTAAAAGAACCACAGGGTAGTTGGCGGAGTATCATATGTGATACAATATCTTGCTCTAACTCAGGCATGTCCAACCTCCAGCTGTTGTAAAACTACACATCCCAGCATGCCTTGCCATAGTGTTAGCATTCCCTAATAGCGAAACTGTGGCAAGGCATGCTGGGACGTGTAGCTCCACAACAGCTGGAGGGCCGCTGGTTGGACATGCCTGCTCTAATGAACGTTGGCCTTCACATTATTCAGTTTGCCAGCCTGTACTCACCGTATGCAGGAACCAATCTTGAGGATAAATGAAGCAGGGCGCTGTCCAGTGCAAGCAGTGCTGAAACCAAGTGGCAGATGGGGACGGGGCCATCTTCAGTTCTGTGCTGCTGCTGGATAAACATTGCAGGATTATAGTGTAATAGTTTCAGAATTCACCCTCGTGGACGTGTCACTATATCCTCTCCAAATTACAGACACAACTAAAATGTTACATTTTATACGCAGTGCGTTTTACCTATAAAGTTTCAAAAAGTGCATTCATGAAACTGGGACAAACATCATGAGGAATTTAAAAAGAAATCTATCCCAAGGGGCTTATTCAGAGCTTGATTGAAATGCTACTGGCATTTGGATGCGGGGACATGGAATGTTCCATAAAATGGGTGTGTGACAGCCCCATTATCTGGGTGTGTCACAGCCAATGGCTGCATCCTTGGATGCAATCTTACAGGCTCCGGCAACATAGCTTTACCAGAAAGCCTGAGCAACCTCTGGTTATGCAGACGTCCATTGGCCTGGAGGTTACTTGGGGTGGTGTGGGGGTGGGGGGCAGCTCAGGAAGCACTGTACCCCAGACTTCCCTGTCAGAGGAGCTCCAGGTTGAGGCACACTGGCTCTCCCTCTTGTGCAGCAGCAGAATGTGAACAGGACAGTTTGCAGTGCAGCCAGAGACACAGGTGTATAAGGTTTCGAGAGCTGCTGAAAGAGTGTCCAGACCAGAGGAGAGATAGGAAGGGAGACAGGGCTATGATTCTGGGACACATGAGGAAAGCTCATAGGAGCCCACTGGCACTAATGGGGGAACATCCCATCAATGGAGGCGGCTTAAATACATAAATGATACATTAATTATTCATTCATTATTTTAAGATTATTATTTTTTTGTGGAAATGCGCTTGCCCTGGGAATGACCCACATAAAAGTCTCTAAAAGTGAATTTCCCCCACTTTCGATGCGGCATTATGTTTATAATGATGTCCCAAAGAACAGAAACTAGTAGGATGTGACAAGTAGGAATGAGTCAGATACACAGGGAAAGGATAATTAGGATACACAGGAGGAATGAGACTCGTTCACACAGGACAGAAATAACATGAAGAAATAGAGCAGAAATGACCAGATTCTGGGGTTTGTACACAGAATGATACTGCTTTCACATTGCAGAAATAGGTAATGACCCTGTATTCTTAAATGGGACTTTAAAACGGGTCTGAGCCTTGAGACCTTTCACATTGCAGGTGAAAACCGTTTTAAAAATCATTTAATACCATTCAAACATTCAACCCGTTTAACCCCCAAGGGACACGTTTCAAGCCATTGAAATAGAGCCATTCACACTGCCAAAAAAACGGCTTTAAAACGTGTAGGACCGTGTTGAAATACCGGTTAACTTTAACCGGTAAATCAACTCTGGCACTTTCACATTGCAGCCTTAAACGTTTTAAAATGGAAAAAAAACGGCAATATAACGTTTTAAAAGTGCAGTGTGAAAGGGGTATCAGAAGGGACTTTGTGGATCTTAGCCCAGTTTGTATCTGTGTATCCCTGTATGTGGTTCTGTGCAAATAAAAATATTATAATTTTCACAATAATTTGCAGTGGTTTTCAAACTGTCATGATCCGGGTATTCAAAAAGCAGTTATTTAATCATTAATGATTTCATACAGTAGTTTTGCCATTGATGGGGAGGGGGGGACTGGATGATTTCCCTCCATTGATGTAAAGCCCCTGACACTAATGAAGCCCCACCCCATATTTTGATTGGCCCACCAGCCAATCAGTCAAAGAAAAAGGCTGACCATTGATAGGTAAGAACATGGGGGGGGGGTTATTTTAATTCACTCTTTCTGACAAAATCCTTCTAAAGGTGCGTACACACGTACAGATTTTTCTGTCTGATCTATCTGGTGGGAACAAAAACCTGGAAATGTATGGGAGCAAATGACAATCAAAAATTTCCACCCAAATGCAGGAAAACATAAAAAAAATATGCTTTGATAAATTTGTTATATCAGAATGATTTAAACAATATGTCTGACTGATCACTGTCTGTTTTCAAGTGTTTGGGAACAATTTTTTGATTGTCATTTGCTCCTATACATTTCCAGGTTTTTGTTCCCACCAGATAGATCAGACAGAAAAATCTGTACGTGTGTACGCACCTTTAGATGGACAAAACCATGTGCACTGCAGGTGGGGCAGATGTAACTTGTGCAGCGAGAGTTAGATTTGGGTGGGGTTTTACTTCAAAGTGAGATCTATATTGCAGTGTAAAAATAATGCAGCCAGTATTTACCCTGCACAGAAACAAAATAACTCACCCAAATCTAATTCTCTCTGCACATATTACATCTGCCCCCCTGCAGTGCACATGGTTTTGTCTATCTAAGAAGGATTTCGTCAGAAAGAGTGAACTAGAATAATCCCCATGGTTATCCATTGCACAGTATGCCACTATCGATGTCCAGTGCACAATTGCCTTCGATGGCAATGGCAGTGAAGGCTATCCCATGTTTATTAATAAATAAGGCCAGGTATTAATACAACTGTAAAGACTCACCCAATCACAAATATGCTACTATTAATAATTTTCATTTCTTGTTTGGAGCAATTCTTGGGCAACCTTTACCTCTGCGTTCTTATGTGATATTTCCATATATTGCCCTTTGGGGCAGTACAGTCGATGTAGTCGTTAGCATTACTGCATTACTAGCCAATATCCATACCTCCCAACTGTCCCAATTTTCGCGGGACAGTCCTGGTTTTTAGGACTGTCCCACATCCCACCCAAGCCCAGGGGCAGAGCATCTATTCACTGAAGAGAGGTGACAATGGACACAAACAGGGGAACGGTCGCACAGGAGTGCTGCGGACCTAGGCCACACCCCCTGACCGGGAGGCCATTTTCCCGGCTTCTGGCAGATAAATGTTGGGAGTTATGCCCAGGGCAGGCGACAGGGGGGGTCTAAGGGAACACCTGTACCGGGCCTCAAGCTTGTGAGGGGCCCCAAGGCACTCAGGGACTGTAAGCATAGCAGTGCCTAGCAGTGGTTTATGAAGGCACCCCCCTGGTTCCTGTAAGGGTATTTACTCTGACCCTCCTCCGGTATTAGTGAATATTAATTATGTTTCTTTTATAATAATAAAAACACATTCAATATGCCGTATACTAAAAATATTTTGCTCAAGGGGGCGGGGTTAGGGGGCCTGAGAGAGATATCAGTGTACCTGGCCCCAAGATTTCTGTTGCCGGCCCTGGTTATGCCAATAACCGTAGTGTGTATGTCTGTGCCTGTATGTGACGGGGGATATAGAGCGTAAGCTCCGCTGGGCAGAGACTTATGTGAGTGACTGTAATACTCTCTGTAACGAGCTGCAGAATACGCGCGCACCTTATAAATAACTGTTAATAAAATCGATATTTCGGAAGAAATACACAAGGAACATCTGTTGTACAATGACGCCTATTCCTGTGTGACATGCAAGAGGTCAACAGGGTCAAAAGTCGACATCTAAAAGGTAGACACCTGAATAGTTTGATGGGTACAAGAGGTCATCACAGTCAAAATGGCCGACACAGAAAACGTCAACACATTTTTTTTTGTGTGATATTTACGGTTTTAAACCACACGTGGCCCCGATTAGTGTACGACATCGCTCGCCACGCAAGGTTAATATTCCCAATTGTAGGCATCATAGATAGTACTGACTTTTAAAATAATTTAAAATAAAAAAAACCTTGTATCAACCATATATGCGCCGACCATTTGGACCGGTCAACGTTTTGTACCTGTCGACCTTAAGCACTGCCGACATTTTACATGTCGATCTTTTGACCATATTGACCTAATACATGTCGACTTATCATCCGGAACCCGTATAACACCCAGATATACCGTCTGAGGTCCATTTCTTTTATCATCAGTTTTGTGGGTGTGGAGCTATCACTAGTGAGACAGGTAACCCCTCTGACAGCAGCTAGAGAGCATGTAGTACATAATAATAATACCTCGCCTGCTGACAGCCTGCCAACCACAACATGGCGCCAATCACGTCACAATCCGTCTTACACGGCGCCCGCAGGCGGCGCGCTCTTCCTCCCCCGACAGCCCCAAGATGGCGCCCGTCTGCTTCCTGTCACAGTGGTTGTAGGGTTGTGGTGCTGCTTTGCGGCTCTGCGTGAGGCGATGAGGGTGAATATGGCGGAATGACGGAGGCCTGACGGGGAGCGGGGTTGTTGTCTCTCTGGCCGGAGCTATGGATAAGAAGAAGAAGCTGCTGGATGTGACGGCGGCCTCGGTAAATGGGGAGCGCCTGCAGTGCTGTAACCTGCCCACTATCCCTATAGGACTCTATAGGAGACCGGGGGTAGATGTGCTAAGTCTGGGAGAGAGGTAAAGTACTACCAGCCAGTCGGCTCCTACCTGTATTTTATCAATCACAGCCTGTAACATGGCAGTTAGGAGCTGGTTGCTGGCTACTGTATCTATCCATGGCTTGGCGCATACACCCCTGTACATAAAACATGCCATTTAGGAGCTTATTGGTACTTTATCTCTCTCCAAGTCTTTGCACATCTGGCTCTATGGGAATCAACTGTATGTGTGTGTCTGGCAGCATAAAGTGTAATGGCCCCCAGCCCGAATGTTAGGCGGGTACACACTTAGCGATTCCCAAAACTATACCGGCCATGTCGCGGGAGAACGATATAGTTTATATCAGGAGGGATAGGCAATGGTTGGACGAGATGAAACATAATGGGGAAGCAGCAGAATGGTGACATAAGATACATGGGGCGAGATGCCCTAAAGCAGAAATGCGGTAAAAACTCCGTTATCAGGGTTTTTACTGCATTTCTGTATCCTCTAACCCCCTCCGCAAGGTCAGTGCTGCAGAAGCCTACGGGCTTCTTACCGCAGCGCTGTGTGAGGGATCCGGCGCTCTACTCATGCGCAGAGAGACTCCCGGGTCACAGAAGTCCAGCACTGGAGCTGCATCGCAAAGGACAGCTCTCATCACCAGAGCTGTCCCTTGTGTTACTAATCGCATATGTTAGAGCATGTGCGATTATTAAGAATGCAGTACCCGGCGGAGGGGAGCGAAAATGGTCGGCGGATGTCAGAACATCCTGCCCATGAACCTGAAGGCATGCAATACGCTACAACAGTATGCGATATGGATTAGATGCAATATGAACTAGTACAAATTGTACTGGCTGCTCACGCTTTTTTGCTTGCGATGTGACTACGTGGGAGCGCACATCGCATGGCGCGAGAGTTTTGAACAAAAACGTTAAAACCACATCCAAGAATTGTACCGTGTGTGGGCACCGTTACAAAATCATCAGACCCATGCAATGTTAATTCTACACAAGAGTAGCAGGTAGGCAGCCAGCCACCTTGGGCGCGCTACATGGGTTATAGTGTGTTCTACTCCAATTGTGTTTGCAAGATAACATGGTGGGATGTTTAGGAGAGGCGATTGCTACATACACTATACTAGAGACAATGTCGCAAGCACTAATGTTAGAGCTTTGTAGTGTATTTTGCATGTCTCGCAAGACCTGTGGAACATTCCACATACAGTAACTTAATTATTCACATACCACCTACTGTTATTTTCTTAAATTGACTGTAAATTGCCTGATTGTGTTTAGCTTGTAGACCTAAAAGCCGAACTTTTCCGGAAACAAGAAGAGTTTAATCATGACAAACTCACCAAAGCAGCCGGCGGCCCATCCAAGCCCAGAGCGTCCACCAAGGTCTGTAAATAAATACACTGGGGAATTATAGTTTTTGTGCATTGGCGTAAACTTTGTAAAGTGTAATGTTTATGCTGATTTCTGCTTTTTTACATCAGAAACCTAACATCTGGATAAAGCAGAATGCCGGGGTCAGCGCTCGATCGGAGAGAGATGTAGAGGAGACAGCTGAGGAGAAGAACACATTGGAGAATTCCAGGTCTCATACCTAGTAAAGCTTGTAAAATTATTTGCACAACGTCCGTATTGGAGATGTCTGATGAAGACTGTGTGCGAATGTCGCCGGTCCTGGATCAGCGCTCTCTTGTTTATGTTAACGAGTGTTCCCCAGGACCCAGTGACTGCTGTGACTTGTCAGGGGTTTATAGAGGTGTCTACTGGAAGACATGCCTGTAATGCAGCAATCAGTCCTACCCATAATCCTCATGGCAGAATTGTATAATAAAAAGTAGCGTATACCCCTTTCACACTGACAAATATTTCCCTGGTTATTGCACATGAACGCGCATCAACCCGGGAAATGGGTTAGTGTGAAAGGGTCCTGGTACATTATCCCGGTTCCAGCGTTCCGCGATTTCAACCCAGGTTGTGAACGGGCATCCTGGGTCGACGAGACCTGTGTCCTGTTCACTGCACTGTAAAGGTGCACCTGCGAGATATTGTCCTCTCCCAGCTTCGCCCCGGCACTGCCTTCAGATGACATCACCCGGCCGGCGTTATGCCGGGTCGGGCGGCCAGTGTGAAGTGCTTGCAAGCCGGCTCGCATCTGGGATTTTGTACCCGGCTTGCGTATGTGAAAGGAGTATAAGTTTATAGTAGTCAGCGTCTAACGAGCTTGGCGCTGCCAGGGTCCTGGACTTTATATTCCATTGTGTCGTTTTTTTCCCCATTGTTTTAAAGTATGAAAAATATTAATGTAAAATGGTGTTATTTCAGGAAGAGGCTGGAGGAGAAGGCTCTCCTGTATGAGAAGATGACCAAGGGAGATTTTCCTGGTAAGTCCTAACATGTACTTACATGGAACTGATGCCCCTGACCACCTTTATATACACCTAATAAAGGGCACTGTAATGCTCACCTGTAACTGTGCCTCGCCTGTTTCCCTGCCCACATTGTCTATGTAGCGAGGAATCCCCTGTAGTTATAGTATAGGGGCGAGTCATAGTAACCTAGCAGTGACGATGATTCAAAGTCATTCCTATTATTTCTCCATCAGGAGTTGTGTCAGAGTTTTGGACATCTTTCTATATCAAAATCCATTTATATTGTATAACAGGGACTTTACAGCAGGCAGTAAAGGGACATTTAAGTCACTTTTTGACTCTGGGCCAGATGCACTAAGCTTCAAAAAAGTGATAAACAACCAGCCAATCAGCTGCTAACTGCCTTGTTACAGGCTGGGTTTGAAAAATGACAGGTAGGAGCTGATTGTTTATCACTTTCCATTTTAAAGCTTGATACATCTGGCCATCTGTGAGGCCTGTCCATACACAAACCTCCTAATGGAAGTTTCTTGTCATTATAAATGAATGCTGCTTATCCATTTTTATTTATTTTACTCCTACGGCCAATAAAGCCCTTTAAGGGGCATTAGACACATTAGACGACGTTCAAGTGATGCAATGTCGTCCGCGATTTCCCCTGAACCCCTCTTACAAATGATACAGAGCATGCGCACTGTGCACTCCTGCAAAATATATCATCAGCCACATCCAGGACAATCGCTGTCACTAACGATAGTTACAAATCTTCCTGCATGCTTTAAAGATCAGAAAAAGTGATGCTTTGGATGCCTCTAGGGCTTTGGGTACGGTGCTGGAGCCGGCAGTGGGGAGAGAGATGACAGGTTGCAGCAGCAGCACAGCCTCTCTCCCCAGCTCAGCACACGCTGCTCAGTTCTATCGTTTTAACGTCATCTAGTGCGGACACAGCATAACAGTTCTCCTGGGAAATGGCAGCAGTCCGCAATGTGTAGAATGTTGCCATTTTTTACCAGTGCAGGTACAGCAGACACCCGGTTCTCCCAAGAAGTTGGAGTTGTTACGCTACTTAGTGCCAGCGCTGGACTTTAATATATATCCTGTGCAGGGCCTTGTCCCACAGATGACTGTGGAGGCCAGGATGGGAGGATGGCTCATCAGTACCTGGTTCCAGACCAGACAGAAATAGTACTTATAGCAGTTTACCACAGAATTGTACCCTTATAGTTGTCAATCAGCTCTGAAGTGGTTGGGGCTTGATAATGGGTATAAAATTGTCATTAAGCCCCTCCCTTTCCAGGTACTTGTTTCCTAGCACGGCACCACCAACCCAGAAGCGTGGCGAGCCCACAAGGGGCGGCGGTACGCGTCCTCCGACCTTTTCATACCCCCACTATCCACGTCGGCGTGGAGTTGATTCTATATAGTGTGGCGAGCCCGAAGCGTGGCAAAATGACGCGCATTACTTCACAGGTATTACACGTCTCCTCGTGGGGCTCGCTGCGCTCGCCACACTACATAAAATCAACTCCACGCTGACGTGGATAGTGGGGGTATGAAAAGGTCGGGAGGACGCGTACCGCCACCCCTCACAGGCTCACTGCACTCGCCACGCTTCGGGTTGGCGTTCATCGTGGGGTGGCGTTAACAATGGGGGGGCATTTGACATAGAAATTACCCATCAGGGTGGGTATACAATCAAAAATTGGGTATGAGGGGCCATTTAACATTGGTTCCTATGTAAAATCGGGTCCATCGCGTTGGTTGCATTGTATGCCATTATAATGGCATACAATGGACCTGAATTTACATAGGAATTTAACATTACATACAACGCTTACAATGTGAAATCGGGTCGGTCGCATCGCATGCCATTATAATGGCATGCGATGGACCCGATTTTACATTTGTCGGGAAACCTCAAAAAAAGTCCGAAATCGGGTCGGTCGGGTCCCATCGCATACCTTAAGTTAAGGTATGCGATGGGACCCGATGGGCGCCGTGCTAGGAAACAAGTACCCATTTTTTAAAGGCAAAAAATGGGTAATGGAATGTTAATATATAAATATTATTCTGGAGTGTCAGGCCCAGGATAGAGAATAAGCCAAGTTTTATGTATTCATCAGCGCGTATGGTAATGAGCCCACCCTGCATCAGAGCCTTGCTGCCTCTTCTAACACGGCATTGCTCAGCTCATTATTGGGAAGCGGTGGCTCTCACTCTAGACCCAGCTGGTCCTTTCATGCATAAGACGAGAGCCTCTCATCTGGCGCACTTCACACACGCTCCTTTCAAGCTCCTCTTGTGCGGTTTTTGAAGCTCTGCATGAAAGCGCTGATTCCTGGGCCCATTATTTCTCCCTCTCACTGAAGTGCGAATTGCATCTCTCTGGCATTTCCCTTTCCTGCAGCTGATATCATTTTGTCTGCCGACAGATGAGGAGACGGAAGAGCTGTACCTGGTCGATTTTGCTCAGAAGATCATAGACAAGAGGAAGGAGGTGCAAACCCTGCGTCAGATGGAAGAGACTAAGGCGGAGATTGAGGAGGAAGAAAGGGCGCGTCATGTGCCGGTTCCAGACCCGCAGGACCCCAGTGAAGAATGGTTCGTTTATCCTGGAAGTTTCAAATGTCTTCTGTGTATCTCTTATATATTTAGCCAGATCTGTCACTCATCCCCTGTGTGTATAACGCTGGGCGGGGTTACAAGAGTGATTGACAGCGTTATACACACATAGTTTCTGCCTTAGGACACCCCCCCTTCCCCCGCTTAGCGTTACACACATCACCACCCCATTTGAAAACACCGCCGCCGCCCCCCCCCCCCCCCCCCCCCCCCCCCCGCCCAGGATCACCCCAGAGCCAGCAGCGGGTCTGCCAGCACCCCAGAGCCAGCAGCGGGTCTACCCACACCCCCCTCCCCCACAATCAGCAGGTCTGCAACCCCCCCCCCCTCGGCGGGTCTGCACGCAAACACCCCCCCCCCCCCCCCCCCCCTTAAGCAGCGGAGGCTCTGCCGACGCTGCTGATCCAGCGGAGGGTGGGGGGGTGCAGGCATACCCGCTGCTCCAGCAAAGGGGGGGGGGGGGGGTGCGTGCAGATCCGCCGCTCTGGGGGAGGGCAGGCATCCCCGCTGCTCCGGGGGTTGTGGGCAGACCCGATGCTCCGGGGGTAGGTGGGGGTGCGGCCGTAGCCCCTTACGACGGTGTGAAGAGCGCCCAGAGGGCGCTATGAATCACCTAGTATAAGAATCTATCTTCACAATCTGGGATTTTTAGGTCAGTGGGTTAATATTAAAAATAAATATAAAAAATTAAGCTATAGTAAAATGTAAGTTCACATG
Source organism: Crinia signifera (assembly GCF_055691185.1). NCBI lineage: Eukaryota > Metazoa > Chordata > Amphibia > Anura > Myobatrachidae > Crinia > Crinia signifera. The sequence continues at coordinate 8,576,409 of NC_139224.1, read as the reverse complement.
TTACTCGGAACCTAGAACATTTGTATTATGGCTATTGTCATAGGCTGGTTATAGGTTTGTCTAGTTCAGTTGATTAGCTAATACTATGGTTTGGTTTATCCCTGTCAAAGCTCTGATTGGCTGACTTTTCCTGTCCTTCTCAATATTCGAGTGCTCTGATTGGCTATGGCTGGCTAAGCTCTGAAAGTTTTCTAATTCTATGATTGGCTGAGACTTGGCTTAGCCCTGCCAATGCTCTAAGACGCTCGGAGCTGATGAGGATCAGAAACACTTCCGCTGTCTGCCGGAATTCAACATGAATATTTGATTAATAAGGTTTAAAGTTTTGTTTTCTTTGCAGGGTGGATTATGTAGACTCCCTGGGTCGGTCAAGGCGTTGCATGAAGAAGGATCTACCTGGTCTCTTGAAAATGGACAAAGATCTGCAAGGCAAAAGGTTAGTCTTATTGGGGCATGGGTCGGCTGAGGTTCCTAATATATAACAACTACTCCCCTTTGGTAGAATATCAGTATGAATATGTTCTCTTGTTTGGTCAGCTGCCAGGCACAGACCTACTGGTGCGGTAAAACATTAGGACACCAACAGTAACACCCTTCCGCTGGGTGGGCCCCAGTACAATGGTTCCTTGGCATGGGAAGATTAGTGCCAGATCAGGCACAGTGGGGACACTGAGGTCTTCCCATTCTCTGCGGGATCTTCTCATTGAACCACCGTCATAAGGATTGTCATAATGATGGCGAGCAGCACGTTAACCCCACAGACTGCAGATTACAACCCGTGCTCCTCTTATACATAGACTATAATCACTGCCACAAGGTAGCGCCGATCTCTCCTGTGTGTTCCAGGGTTACCCCACGCAATGTGGTACTCGCTGTCCATGGTCCATTACTCTATAGAAGACCTTTAAATGGCGATGAACTCTTCCACTGGAGAACGTGGGGTATTCAGATATTCCTGCACACGCACCGTTCATTTGCTGTGTTATTCCCTGATTATCCATCAGCAGAACCAAAACTGGGCTGGAGAGAAGAGGTTCTATCGTGACCCAGTATCATAGCCCGGACATCTAGAAGCATTTATCGGTACTCTTTACCTAGAAGGGCGCCCACGATTTTGATCATGGACATCGTTAGGGGAAAAAAATCGCATCGGTCGCATCGGATGCGACCAAAAAAATCGCATGCGATGCGACCGACGCGATGACCGCGATTTCCCATAGGGAACAATGTTAAATGTCCCAATTGACCCGATTTTCCTGTTCAATGTCCCAATTGACCCGATTTTCCATAGGGAACAATGTTAAATGGCCCACAGAGGCCAAATAGGCACCCTGAAGTGTGAAATGGGCCCCCCCATTTTTTTTAATGTAAGTTATTCACTGCTCTGTTGGCCCTAGGGGATCGCATCGCACCTCCCACAAAATCGCATGTGATTTTATAGGGTGCGATGCCATGCCATTAGCTATACACTTGTATAACATACAATGAGGTTTTAGTCACCCCCCCACTAGCCACGCCACCCCGAAACGTGGAGAGCGCAGCGGAACGCGTCCTCCTGACCTTTTTATACCCCCCCCCCCCCTTATCCACGTCGGCGTGGAGTTGACTCGCTGCGCTCGCCACACTATATAACATCGACTCCACATGGATAGTGGTGGTAAGAAAAGGTCGGGAGGACGCGTTCCGCCGCCCCTCGAGGGGCTCTCTGCGCTCGTGTGGATAGTGGGGGGTGACCACGTCATGCAAGTGTATAGCTAATGGCATCGCACCCTATAAAATCGCATGCTCTTTTGCGGGAGGTGCGATGCGATCCCCAGAGGCCACCAGAGCAGTGATTAAATTACATTAAAAGATCGCATCGCACGGCACTAAAACGGCCCATGCGATGCGATTTCAGTACGGTGGCCCTGCTAGGAAACAAGCACCCTAATGCTCCTTGGCGATTACCATGCAGTAATATAGTGATAGAGACAGCAGTTGTGTGACCAGAATACCATGTGTCCTTTTCCCCAGACCTGCGGCCCAGGGGAAGACATTGCTGTCTGAGGACATGAGACGGGAGATGCAGAGGGAGCAGTGGGAGAAGGAAGAGGAAGAAGCCATGAAAAGGCCGGTGGGACCCATGCATTATGAGGACATCCGGAACAATGGTAGTATACTGTTCTTATGTTCTGTGTATAAATACTCAGTATTGTGATGAAGTGATCGTGTGTGTGTGTGTATATATGTATGTATGTATGTATATATATATATATATATATATATATATATGTGTGTATGTGGTGTTTATAGATAGATTGTGGGAGAAGAAGAGTTAGTACTTTTTATAAATCATTTTATCTAAGATCTTTCAGCACCGTTCCATTACCTGTGCTGCAGGGATAACCGGCTCATATATCCCATAATAAGCTACGTAATGAAATACAATCTGGTGTTTCCAGGGGAAGCGTTCGCTCTATGGAAGATAAAATCACAAGTTATAAATGGAATCTGGCATTAACCGTTAAACCGATTCCTGGAGATGCCCCCGAGGTTCCCAGATGTCAGCCAAACTGGGGGCAGTCGCTCTCTGTCCTGACCAGGAACCTCCACTGCTAATGGCGCTGTACATTGGGCCCAATTCAGGCCTGTTCACACATGGCCGAATTCAGCCGAACAGGTCTATATACTCCCCCTGCCCTGCTAAATCCCACCTTGCAAATCGGTTTGCAGGGGCTCCGAATAGATGTGTATGGGTACTGTACCCAGCCAGCGCCTAGCCCAGGATTTACTCCGTGTCTGTGAGCTGACTGTTGGCGTCATCCACCCGCCCTTAGCACGCATAAGAAAACCTGCAGTTTCCCGGACACTCCCAGCGTTTCACTGGGCGTGCCTGCCGTTTTTGTGGGCGCGCCCATGAAATGTCCCGGATCCACCCCCCTGTCACTCACCCCGCAACCAGCTTGCAAATAGAAATATTTACCACAGCCGGGCATCGCACATGCACACGGTCGCCTATGCCCAGAAGCCCAAAACTTCGGCCAGGTCTGAATCAGGCCCATTATTACTGCGCCTTTCTTGTTACTAACAGAAATGTATTTTCAAAAGGATTAGTGGCCGGCTTAAGACCGGCTGAAATTACGACAGTCGTTTAACGAATAATTCGACCCATTCAGACTTTGGGGGTTATTCAGACCTGATCACAGAGCACATTGTTTAGCAAATGGACAGAACCATGCTGCACTGCAGGTGGGGCAGACGTAGCGTGCAGAGAGAGTTAGATTTGGGTGAAGTCCGTTCAGACTGACGTCTATACTGCAGTGTAACATGGTTTTGTCCATTTGCTAACAAAATGTGTTTGGAGTAAGGTGCAATGTCTCCGAACGCAATGTTTTGGAGATTCCTGAAATCCTGCCCTGTAAACCTACCATGTTTTAACCCGAAGTCTGGTTATAATTCTCTGACGGCGACTGATCCTTATATAGAGTATATCATTATAACCTAAACCTCTTCTGTCATGTCATTTACAGAGGCCCGGGAGCTGGGTGTTGGCTATTTTGCATTTGCGAAGGATGAAGGAATGCGTAGGAAGCAGATGGATACCCTGGACATGCTGCGCGACCAGGTACAGTGATCACGGCCAACCGCTGCCATGGAACCGGTTACCATGCAGAGAAGTAAAATACAGGAAAACAAAATCTCATACCAAGGGTGGCTAAACCAGTCCTCTAGATCTAGCAACAGGCCTGTAAAATGGGACAGTTGGGAGGGAAATTTACATAGGTGGGATGTTGCTATAGGCAACCAGTCAGAACCTATTATCTTCTAGAAGGTGGTAAATAGGTTCTGATTGGTTGCCTGTAGAAACATCCCACCTGAAGTAGGACTCTCCTCTAATTTCCCCTTTAGTAATGACTGCACCTGTGCACCACCTAAGAGATCTGGAAAACATGGCCCTTGTTGCACAGATCACTTGTTAATGTTCTTATATAATATTTCTTTTACTGCAGACTGAAGACCAAAGACTAAAACGTGAACGATTAAAGGCGAAGCGTAAGGCCATACTGGACGCGCGACTCTCCAAACTACGGCAGCGGAAGATGAAGCAGATGAAAGGGGAGGGAGCGGAATTAGAGGCGGGTCAGGGTGAGTAGGGATTACTTTCTGTAGATGCAGGTATAAGGTTTACGCTCGCCAAGATTGACCACGAAGACTAAAATAACGATATTAGGGGGAAAAAAAAATTAGCAAATATTTCCCATTTAACATCGTCTCTTATCAACGCAATTAATCTTTTGGCCTTTACCATGAAGCCCCAGCTAGGACATCGCCACATATAGGTCTCTGCCACCCTAATAATGACTTCAGTGTCCCCTGATGGAGCAGGCTTTCTGTACCCTATACTTGTCCTAAACTGCCTTGTACTGTAAAGGGGCGATTCTAGCCCGTTTTCTAAGTGTTCTTTGTAGATCGCTTAGAGATTAAGCATGGATCGCTACATGTGTATGCCCCCGAACAACGGTGATGCCCGGACACAAGCATCACCATCGCCTGACTAGATCTTCACTACATGTAATGAAATTGCCAGTGTTCTCACCAGGGATCGCCATACACTAGCAAGCCATTTGTGCTGAGTGATCTGACTAGGCGAGATCGCGCCGCACACTCCGCTCACACACATCGGCCCATTTGTATGAGCCTTAAGTCATTGTTGTTTTCTTGTTTTTGCTCATGTATGTATTGTTGGGTGCTGAGGAACCCTTGTGGCGCCATATAATGAAATAATAATATGAGTGTAGTGATGGCTTCCTCTGGCACGCTAATGGCTGGTTTGGACTCGGCAATGGCACTGCCCATGTGTGGCATGAGCACATACACAGAGAGAGAACTCTGCTGATGAGGGAGGGAGGATTCACGCTCCAGCCCACTGTGCTCCTGTGGTGGAAACCAGCTAGTGCCATCTACAGCTGACGTTGGTTAACACTTTGAGTGCCAGTGTTGCTGTGAGATCCTCACAATATCCACTTAAAATGTCCTGCACATATCTGATTGGTTATGGAGCATTGCTAATGTATGTACAGTAATACTTTCCATGTGACTTCTAACCCCTGCTGCATGTGTGACTGCAGATGAAGAGGAGGAACCGCCTGTGGCTGAGCCAGAAAGGCCTCCTGAGCGTGAGAAGAAAGTGGAGGTTGTGGTCCAGGAGCGGAGAGACACCAGACCCGGAGCTCCGCACGTCAGAGAGTGGGATCGCGGCAAAGGTAAGGGAGCATTCTAATTCTACGGGGTCACTACACCAGAGTGCGCTGCAGACTCGACAGAGGGTACATGTATGGAGCAGTGCCCTCAGCGCTTCTCTTCCTTGGCCTTCCTGATGTACTCCACTCAAGGTGCCTACACACGGTGACATTTTGGTTGTGGCCGAATCTGACTTTGTGATTTCCCTTGAACTCCCCAGAAAGCACAGATTTTGTCTATATACCCACTGTGACATTTTGACTCGACTAGAAATTAGACCGTATACAATATATTCAATTTTGGCTTGCAAGCAGTATACACTCGGTGCAGTATGTGCGGTACTTATGTAGTATCTGGGCGTCCGATTTAGAAATCGCATCGCATGCAACCAAATCGTATGCGATGGTCAAGATTTTTCCATAGGATTCAATGTTAAAATGGTCTGAGTCCATTTTAACATAGAATTCAATGGGAAAAAGGGGTCCTTTTCCTTTCCCCACTATCCAAGTGGGCATGGAGTTGGATATAAACCTGTGGCGAGCGTAGCGAGCCACCGAGCCCGAAGCTTGGTGAGCGTAGCGAGCCCCGCGAGGGGACACAGAATACTTTTTAAGAAATATGCGGCCCCTCGCGGGGCTCGCTTCGCTCGCCACGCTTCGGGCTCGGTGGCTCGCTGCGCTCGCCACGCTATATAAAATCAACTCTATGCCCACTTGGATAGTGGGGAAATGAACAGGACCTTAACATTGAATCCTATGCAAAATCGCATCGCATCGCATCTGATTGTATGCCTTAAGGTAAGGCATACAATCACAAAATCGGCAGCCCAGATACTACATAAGTACCGTATGTGCTAACTTTTCTACCGATTTTGACAATAACTAATATCACATCGTGTGTAATACACCTTATTGTATGGTAATGGACTGGGCCTAATCATTGTGAACATCTACAAACACAAGAATACGAATTTCAGAAATGTATTTTCTGATTTGATTTTACTATGTTATATTGGGAGGTACAGTTTCTATATTAGGTAGCGCAGCCCAATCACACCCCCCCCCCCCCATCTTCTTGATCACTATACTGTTCCTCACTAACAGGAGGAATTTTGGTGGTGCTGCACATACAACCGAGCGCAACTCAGAGTCAAACCCTTTCTTCTACACCTTATTGTATATTCAGATGTTTGGTGCTTGCTGCTGCCCAATTGGCCCAATTGTGACAAAAGAACAGGGAGCATTTTAGTTTGGATAAAAGATTGATGTTAATTTAACTACAGTTATTGTTACGTGACCAGGTGACCGCTGTTTAAGTACGCGATCTGCGATTTTCTGACTAGGTGGAAACTACCATCTGTCTGCAGTATACTCCTCCTTTCTCTATATTATTGTTGTTATATTTAACCCCCCCCCCCCCTTGCACACTGAAAGAGTTGGTATTTTATTAACCGCTCGCTGGCATAGTCGTATTGTTGACCAACGTGTGTGTGTGTGTGTGTACTGACTCCCAGAGATACACAAGCCCTAGAGGAGCTGTAATAATGCTCTGCAGTAAGTAAGGACATCTGCTGCTTCATCGTAGAGCTCTTCCCGTGTCATCTATTTATCCCGTTCTGCTCTTTTTTATCCCAGAATTCTTATTCGGACGTTGGTCAAAAATCTGTGACGACCTCAGAGATGAGCGGGAACCAGAGTTTGCTCCGCCCTCCTTCTACGCTTCTGAGCAAAAGAAGTCCAGCCGTTATCAGAAGAGAGGGTGGAACCGACCAGGACCCTCCACTGAGACGACGCGCTCTAGTCATGGGCACAACCCCTACACCCAGGAGGTTCCTGGACCTAACGAGAACCCATACACCCAGGATGTTCCGGGACCTAACGAGAACCCATACACCCAGGAGGTTCCTGGACATAACGAGAACCCATACACCCAGGAGGTTCCTGGACATAACGAGAACCCGTACACCCAGGAGGTTCCTGGACATAACGAGAACCCATACACCCAGGATGTTCTGGGACCTAAGGAGAACCCATACACCCAGGATGTTCTGGGACCTTACGAGAACCCATACACCCAGGATGTTCCGGGACCCGACAGAAACGAGAACCTGGATCCTAAGAGCTTGGATGAGATGTTGTCGTACTACAGACAGTTGACCTGATGGCACAGCAGCGGGCAGAGCTGGGTACACGCGTTACCTGTGTACATCAGGGACAGGAGACTACAAAGTGCTTATTTGTTCAGGTCTCAGTTGTATTTAGTGTAATATAAACCCATTATTTCACTCTGGTGAAATAATGTTTTGTTCCTGTGCATTAGGCTTGGAATGATGGGATCTGTATCACTTGGGCGTGTGAAGGAACTGCTGTGTGTTATCGGGGTTATGTCATTTATCATTTGAGCAGCAGGTGGCAGCAAAGTTTCATAAATGAAAGCACAGAAGATCCCGTCTCGCCCTTTTCTAGTAACCCGTAATACTGAATTACCTATTAAACAGACATCTGTCTATTTTATTATTACAATTCTAATTTTGTTGTGATTGTTAAATTGGGTTCATCCATTACTAGATCAGAGTAGTTAGTAACTTGTAAAAGCCCCAACAAACTCATTGTAGGCTCTCTGTATACGATACGCTATGTCTGGGACCAGGCTTCGTACACACCCCAGGCCTCACATAAAGAGGTAATTCGGTTTGGGAGACCACAAGGTGCTGTGGTTCTACCCTGGGTGATCATGGTCACCGTGATGACCCCCCCTCCCCCATCCCCAGTGTTCTGTAGGTCTGCAATCGATGTAGAACCAGGCTCAGCTCCCTGGGGTGCCGCAGTGCTGTCACAGGGGTGCCGCGGCCGGTGGCCCTAATAAGGCTTCCTGGCAGCCGCATGTCTCCTTTAGCTGCGGTGCAAGCGGGCCGGGCAGGGAGCTTAGTTACTTAGCCGGCGCCAGGGAGAGGGAGTACAGGCTGGGTGTGCAGTCAGCTAGCGGCATGGGGTGCGGGCAGGCGCTAATACTTAACAGAGGGAGCCTCGCTGCCACTGCTCACTGCTTCTCACCGCAGACACCGCTGCGGGCGCCCTCTGTCAGCTGTGCGACCTCCGGACAAGAAGGGGGAGAAGACTCTGCACCCAGCTTACTGCTGCGGAAACCGCAGGAGAACATCACCGGCACCCTTCCTCCCGTGGCTGCAGTGAGAGCACGATTATGCAGGTGCAGCTGCTGAATTAACTGTGTGCTTAAAATCATATATATATATATATATATATATATATATATATATATATATATATATATATATATATATATATATATATATATATATATATATATATATATATATATATATATATATATATATATATATATATATATATATATATATATATATATAGAGGCTGGAGGTGCGGCACTCGTAGCTTCGTTATCAGCGAATCAATAAACACACCGTGACACGGTAGCTGGGTGATCAACGTTTCAAATAACTTGTATTTTTCATCAGAATAAAGGTCATAAAAAACATACACATACCTTTATAGGTGAATACAAACAAGTGCAAACACAACGTGCCAGTGAAAGGAGGCCCGCCCTGCCGCAGGAGGGGGGTGTATAGTGACATCATCATAGGGCGTCGGATAGACGCTACGTGGTTACCATAGTGACATAATAGGAATCTGCACGGACCGAAATTAGCATTAGTTAGTCTCCGTAATGGGCACGAAAGTCATCATAGGTATTGTACTTTCAAGCATAAGGTGCTGTACAGTTGCAAGTCTTGGAGGCTATATAAGTTACTAAGCTTTTCAAAGCATATCTGATCGGCGGCGCTGCTGGATTACTGTGGAGACGGTCTGCGTAATTGCGCACGCAATTGGGTTACCGTGGAAACGGTCAGGGCTGTAGCGCACACAATGCAATAAATACATTACATAAACAATGCATACGGGAATATTGGTAAAATAATGCAAAGGCTCTATGATTCAAGAAAAATGCGTAGTATCAGCAAAATAGTATATAATAGCACATACCATAACAACGGTAAGAATCATGCTAATAACAAGCAATATGAAAACCTGTATATAATACAGGGCGTCTGATTAAGGCAAGAGTATGCTCATCATTTGAAAACTGAAAAAGAAATATTTTCATTGGGGCCGCGGGGTGCAATGACATTAAGTCTGTGAATCCAACGTGTCTCACATTGTATTAATTTTTTGGATATATTGCCGCCCCTGATGGAGGGCTTCACACAATCAATCATGGGATATATGAGGGTGTTTAAAGCATGTTTTTTCTCTAAGAAGTGGCGTGCCACTGGTTGGTCGCTTTGTCCGCTACTAAGAGCTTTTTTGATAGCGCTGCGGTGCGCTCCCATTCTCTCCTTGAACTTGCGTTCTGTTTTGCCGATGTAGCATAAGCTACATGGGCATATAATTTGATAGACTGTGTATTTAGATTCACAAGTGAAGTGGTGGCGTATTGAATATTGCTTGCCACTATGAGGATGGGAGAATGTGTCACCAGTCAGCAAGTGCTGACATGTTACGCAGGAGCATTTAAAACAACCATTTTTGGGGGGTTTCAAGAAGCCTGTGTACACACTAGGCGATTCTTTGAATGATACTTCTGATTTCACTAACAGATCTCGTAAGTTACGTCCCCTAGAGTAACATGGCATGATTCTTTTGGTAGTAAATGGTAATGAAGTATCGGACTTTACAATTGGCCAGTGTTTTTTGATGGTAGAAGTTACTATTGGGGAAGCTGAATTATATCTGTTAACCCAAGGGATGCGGGTCTCTAAGGAGGTAGCTTTGTCACTGTCAGAGGATTTGTTAATAAGGGCTGTTCTGTCCATTTGTAGCACTTTGTTCTTACATACTTGTAGGTCATGCATGGAGTAACCCCTTTTCACAAATTTATTGATGAGGTTGTCTATTTGTTTGGCACATATGCTACTGTCATTGTTGATGCGGAAAACCCGTATCATCTGGGAATAAGGCAATCCCTGAACCAAACTTTTTGGGTGACAGCTTTGTGGTTTTAACAAAGTGTTTCTAGCTGTTAGTTTTGTATAGACAGAAGTTTGTAAGGTATGGTTGTTAATTTCAATAGCTATGTCCAAATAATGGGCTTGTTTTTGGCTCACTTCATAAGTGAATTTGACTGGGTTATCCATGGCATTATAGTTGTTGATAATTTCCATGAGTTCTGTGTCATTGCCCCTCCAGATAACCAAGAGGTCATCTATATACCGTTTAAATAAAACCACCTGTGGAGTGAATTGTGGGTTAGAGAAAAATGCGTCAAATTCTACAGAGAACATAAAGATATTTGCATATGCAGGTGCGACCGAAGAGCCCATCGCACACCCCTTAATTTGCATAAAGAATTCTTTGTTATAAATGAAAAAGTTATTAGTTAATATTAGTTCCAATAGCATGAGAATGAACTGTATTTTTGAAGCAGAGAAGTCACTTTTGTTAGTAAGAAACCTTTGTACTGATGACAAACCAAGTTCATGTGGAATGACGGTATATAGATTTACCACGTCTATGGTTGCTAGCCAGCATTGGTCAGGAAGCAAAGTTAATGAATTGAATTCACGTAGTAAAGAGGTGCTGTCCAACAAAAAAGTAGGTTGTGATTGGATCAATGGTTGTAACATGGAGTCAATGAGTGTCGCTGATGGCTGTAGTAAAGATCCATTGGCCGACACAATCGGGCGACCTGGTGGTGGGTCCATCTTTTTGTGGATTTTAGGAACTGTGTACAGCGTGGGTACAATCGGGAATTCGGGGACCAGGATCTGTGCCGTCTTTTCCGTGATGATTTTCATGTCAACTCCAATTTGTAATATCGCCTTCAGTTTGGTGGTACATTCTTTAGTAGGATTAGTGGATACTCTGCGATACGTAGTGGAATCTGATAATTGGCGGATTATCTCAGAGTGGTAGTCTTGCAGATCTTGTAGAACAATTCCACCTCCTTTATCTGCCGGTCGTATAATTAATTGATCGTTTTGCGACAATGTTTGTATGGCATGTCTTTCTTGTATAGAGAGATTAGGATGGATGGGTTGAGCATTTTTAATTTGGTTAGTCACATCTTGGTCTACCACACGTGCAAAAGTTTTTATGCTAGCATTAAAAGTCTGTGGGTCAAATATGGATGACGGGCTGAATTTTTTAATGGCCTGAGGAATAATTTCCTGTACTGTTGTGTTAGTTACAGGCCTATTATGAAAAAATTCTTTCAGTTTTAGGTTGCGAATCAAGTCATTTTTTTCAATTTGCCATTGCAGGTCTTCAAATGGTACTGTAGGCACGAAACTGAGTCCCTTAGATAGGAGACTGGTTTCACTAGTCGATAACTCGTAAGAAGAAAGGTTAAATATTAGTATTTCTTGTTCGTCGGCGGACGATTTGCTCGCCCTCTGCCTCTGGCATTGTCCACCTCGTCGAGTAAAACATCTCCTTTAGCTGCGGTGCAAGCGGGCCGGGCAGGGAGCTTAGTTACTTAGCCGGCGCCAGGGAGAGGGAGTACAGGCTGGGTGTGCAGTCAGCTAGCGGCATGGGGTGCGGGCAGGTGCTAATACTTAACAGAGGGAGCCTCGCTGCCACTGCTCACTGCTTCTCACCGCAGACACCGCTGCGGGCGCCCTCTGTCAGCTGTGCGACCTCCGGACAAGAAGGGGGAGAAGACTCTGCACCCAGCTTCCTGCTGCGGAAACCGCAGGAGAACATCACCGGCACCCTTCCTCCCGTGGCTGCAGTGAGAGCACGATTATGCAGGTGCAGCTGCTGAATTAACTGTGTGCTTAAAATTATATATATATATATATATATATATATATATATATATATATATATATATATATATATGTAGAGGTGTAGGTGTAGGCCTGGCACTCCTCCAGCAGTACAGATAACCCAGGTGCCTTCAGGAACAGAAGTACAGGATAGTGAAGAGACAACAGCGGCACTCTGGGGATTTTTTTAAAAAATATATTTTCAGCAAAAAAGCTTCCAACGTTTCGGGGTATGTGACACCCCTTTGTCAAGGTTATATGATTGCACGTATAACCTTGACAAAGGGGTGTCACATACCCCGAAACGTTGGAAGCTTTTTTGCTGAAAATATATTTTTTCAAAAAATCCCCAGAGTGCCGCTGTTGTCTCTTCACTATTATTTATATTTATATATATATATATATATATATATATATATATATATATATATATATATATATATATATATATATATATATATATATATATTCAGGAAATACCTAGCACTCCACTTATGAAATATAAAGAGTACTTATTGTACTTCCTATAACAACAAAGAATTACTATGGGTTCTGTCCCTCCCAATGTTTCAGTCCCCTGTCAGGGACCTTGCTCAGGGGGTAGGTAATCAGTGGAGATCAGACAAATAATATGCACAACTACAGTCAGCAAATCACATCAGCCAGGGAACTGGAGCCTACATTTTACATTTAATAGAGGAGGTGCACTAACTGCCACTCAAAACAACGCCATTAAGTCCTGGCCAGCGATGTTTGGCATAACCCTCCCAACCATCTTTTTTGCAAAGAAGTTGATAAGTACTTTTGGTACTTGTGTAGTTTGAGTCCCCTTGCGGGGCTTGCTTCGCTCGCCCACGCTGCGGGCTCGGTGGCTCGCCACGCTATCTAAAATCAACTCCATGCCAATGTGGATAGTGGGGGTATGAACTATCCACGTTGGCATGGAGTTAAGTTACTTTATTTTTAGATAGTTTGCCGAGCGTACAACCCGGAAGTAGCACGGCGCCATGAAACTACACAAGTACCGTACTTTTTTCCTGATCTTAATACTAATCACATTTTAACTCAACTACTTTGAAAAAAGGGACACTTCGGTTATTATTTTGGCTTAAGGGTGCCTTGAAAAATCATGGAGACCCAAAGGGTGCCTCGACCTGAAAAAGTTTGGGAACCACTGATCTAGTGTCACTTGTTACATCCTGGCCAGTCTGCTCAACTACCAACATACAGTGAGGGAAATTACTAAGATGGGGGGGTTGGGATCATTCGGTCTACAGCATGATGGTCGACAGTCATTAGGTCAACATGGGAAAAGGTCGACATGGTTATAGGTCAAAAGGTCATTATTTCAACAATGTCTATGTCGACAGTCAAAAGGTCAATAGTCAAAAGGTCGACATGGGGTTTTTCACTTTTTTTTACCTGAATGTTCACATGGACACAGTTTCAAGTGCACCGCATCCCCTCACATCGCTCGCTGCGCTCGGCACACTATGTTCTTCTCCCACCACGCCCTAGTGGATGGTAGGGCATGAAATACCACCTGTCGGCACATGTCGGCTCAAAAAACAGTGAAAAACCCCATGTCGACCTTTTCACTGTCGACCTAGACATTGTCGAACTAATGACCTGTTGTACTAATGACCTTTTCCCATGTCGACCTAATGGTGTCAACCTAATGACTGTCGACCATCATGCTGTAGACCAAATGTCCGCATCCCGATGGGAGTTCTATTTCACATGGGATGTTGCTACGGGCAACCAATCAGATACTATCTATTATCTTCTAGAAGGTGCTAAAAAAATAAGTAGTAGATTCCTGTTGCCCAAAGCAACATCCCAGGTGAAATAGATCTCCCATCTTAGTAAATTTTCCCCAGTGTGTTACATACACATTTATAGAACTTCTCATACTGTACCACCAGGGGGAGCCAGAGATCAGTCCTGCCCACCTTACCTGCCCAGAGGTTTGCAGACACCACCAGGGGGAGCCAGAGATCCGTCCTGCCCACCTCACACTGTCTCAGCACGCTTTGCCTGCCCAGAGGTTTGCAGACACCACCAGGGGGAGCCAGAGATCCGTCCTGCCCACCTCACGCTGTCTCATCACGCTTCGCCTGCCCAGAGGTTTGCAGACACCACCAGGGGGAGCCAGAGATCCGTCCTGCCCACCTCACACTGTCTCAGCACGCTTTGCCTGCCCAGAGGTTTGCAGACACCACCAGGGGGAGCCAGAGATCCGTCCTGCCCACCTCAGCACGCTTCGCCTGCCCAGAGGTTTGCAGACACCACCAGGGGGAGCCAGAGATCCGTCCTGCCCACCTCGCACTGTCTCAGTACGCTTCGCCTGCCCAGAGGTTTGCAGACACCACCAGGGGGAGCCAGAGATCCGTCCTGCCCACCTCACGCTGTCTCAGTACGCTTCGCCTGCCCAGAGGTTTGCAGACACCACCAGGGGGAGCCAGAGATCCGTCCTGCCCACCTCACGCTGTCTCAGCACGCTTCGCCTGCCCAGAGGTTTGCAGACACCACCAGGGGGAGCCAGAGATCCGTCCTGCCCACCTCACGCTGTCTCAGCACGCTTCGCCTGCCCAGAGGTTTGCAGACACCACCAGGGGGAGCCAGAGATCCGTCCTGCCCACCTCACGCTGTCTCAGCACGCTTCGCCTGCCCAGAGGTTTGCAGACACCACCAGGGGGAGCCAGAGATCCGTCCTGCCCACCTCACGCTCTCAGCACGCTTCGCCTGCCCAGAGGTTTGCAGACACCACCAGGGGGAGCCAGAGATCCGTCCTGCCCACCTCACGCTGTCTCAGCACGCTTCGCCTGCCCAGAGGTTTGCAGACACCACCAGGCGGAGCCAGAGATCCGTCCTGCCCACCTCACACTGTCTCAGAACGCTTCGCCTGCCCAGAGGTTTGCAGACACCACCAGGGGGAGCCAGAGATCCGTCCTGCCCACCTCACACTGTCTCAGCACGCTTCGCCTGCCCAGAGGTTTGCAGACACCACCAGGGGGAGCCAGAGATCCGTCCTGCCCACCTCACACTGTCTCAGCACGCTTTTCCTGCCCAGAGGTTTGCAGACACCACCAGGCGGAGCCAGAGATCCGTCCTGCCCACCTCACACTGTCTCAGCACGCTTTGCCTGCCCAGAGGTTTGCAGACACCACCAGGGGGAGCCAGAGATCCGTCCTGCCCACCTCACACTGTCTCAGAACGCTTTGCCTGCCCAGAGGTTTGCAGACACCACCAGGGGGAGCCAGAGATCCGTCCTGCCCACCTCACACTGTCTCAGCACGCTTTGCCTGCCCAGAGGTTTGCAGACACCACCAGGGGGAGCCAGAGATCCGTCCTGCCCACGTCACACTGTCTCAGCACGCTTTGCCTGCCCAGAGGTTTGCAGACACCACCAGGGGGAGCCAGAGATCCGTCCTGCCCACGTCACACGTTCTCAGCACGCTTTGCCTGCCCAGAGGTTTGCAGACACCACCAGGGGGAGCCAGAGATCCGTCCTGCCCACCTCACGCTGTCTCAGCAC
Source organism: Crinia signifera (assembly GCF_055691185.1). NCBI lineage: Eukaryota > Metazoa > Chordata > Amphibia > Anura > Myobatrachidae > Crinia > Crinia signifera. The sequence goes on along the minus strand of NC_139224.1, from coordinate 8,560,846 downwards.
GCTTCGCCTGCCCAGAGGTTTGCAGACACCACCAGGCGGAGCCAGAGATCCGTCCTGCCCACCTCACACTGTCTCAGAACGCTTTGCCTGCCCAGAGGTTTGCAGACACCACCAGGGGGAGCCAGAGATCCGTCCTGCCCACCTCACACTGTCTCAGCACGCTTTGCCTGCCCAGAGGTTTGCAGACACCACCAGGGGGAGCCAGAGATCCGTCCTGCCCACCTCACACTGTTTCAGCACGCTTTGCCTGCCCACCTCACACTGTTTCAGCACGCTTTGCCTGCCCAGAGGTTTGCAGACACCACCAGGGGGAGCCAGAGATCCGTCCTGCCCACCTCACACTGTTTCAGCACGTTTTGCCTGCCCAGAGGTTTGCAAACACCACCAGGGGGAGCCAGAGATCCGTCCTGCCCACCTCACGCTTTCTCAGCACGCTTTGCCTGCCCAGAGGTTTGCAGACACCACCAGGGGGAGCCAGAGATCCGTCCTGCCCACCTCACGCTGTCTCAGCACGCTTTGCCTGCCCAGAGGTTTGCAGACACCACCAGGGGCAGCCAGAGATCCGTCCTGCCCACCTCACGCTGTCTCAGCACGCTTTGCCTGCCCAGAGGTTTGCAGACACCACCAGGGGGAGCCAGAGATCCGTCCTGCCCACGTCACGCTCTCTCAGCACGCTTTGCCTGCACAGAGGTTTGCAGACACCACCAGGGGGAGCCAGAGATCCGTCCTGCCCACGTCACGCTGTCTCAGCACGCTTTGCCTGCCCAGAGGTTTGCAGACACCAGCAGGGGGAGCCAGAGATCCGTCCTGCCCACCTCACGCTGTCTCAGCACGCTTCGCCTGCCCAGAGGTTTGCAGACACCACCAGGGGGAGCCAGAGATCCGTCCTGCCCACCTTACGCTGTCTCAGCACGCTTCGCCTGCCCAGAGGTTTGCAGACACCACCAGGGGGAGCCAGAGATCCGTCCTGCCCACCTCACGCTGTCTCAGCACGCTTCGCCTGCCCAGAGGTTTGCAGACACCACCAGGGGGAGCCAGAGATCCGTCCTGCCCACCTCACACTGTCTCAGAACGCTTTGCCTGCCCAGAGGTTTGCAGACACCACCAGGGGGAGCCAGAGATCCGTCCTGCTCACCTCACACTGTCTCAGCACGCTTTGCCTGCCCAGAGGTTTGCAGACACCACCAGGGGGAGCCAGAGATCCGTCCTGCCCACCTCACACTGTCTCAGCACGCTTTTCCTGCCCAGAGGTTTGCAGACACCACCAGGCGGAGCCAGAGATCCGTCCTGCCCACCTCACACTGTCTCAGAACGCTTTGCCTGCCCAGAGGTTTGCAGACACCACCAGGGGGAGCCAGAGATCCGTCCTGCCCACCTCACACTGTCTCAGCACGCTTTTCCTGCCCAGAGGTTTGCAGACACCACCAGGCGGAGCCAGAGATCCGTCCTGCCCACCTCACACTGTCTCAGAACGCTTTGCCTGCCCAGAGGTTTGCAGACACCACCAGGGGGAGCCAGAGATCCGTCCTGCCCACCTCGCACTGTCTCAGCACGCTTTGCCTGCCCAGAGGTTTGCAGACACCACCAGGGGGAGCCAGAGATCAGTCCTGCCCACCTCGCACTGTCACAGCACGCTTCGCCTGCCCAGAGGTTTGCAGACACCACCAGGGGGAGCCAGAGATCCGTCCTGCCCACCTCGCGCTGTCTCAGCACGCTTCGCCTGCCCAGAGGTTTGCAGACACCACCAGGGGGAGCCAGAGATCCGTCCTGCCCACCTCACGCTGTCTCAGCACGCTTCGCCTGCCCAGAGGTTTGCAGACACCACCAGGGGGAGCCAGAGATCCGTCCTGCCCACCTCACGCTGTCTCAGCACGCTTCGCCTGCCCAGAGGTTTGCAGACACCACCAGGGGGAGCCAGAGATCCGTCCTGCCCACCTCACGCTGTCTCAGCACGCTTTGCCTGCCCAGAGGTTTGCAGACACCACCAGGGGGAGCCAGAGATCCGTCCTGCCCACCTCACGCTCTCAGCACGCTTCGCCTGCCCAGAGGTTTGCAGACACCACCAGGGGGAGCCAGAGATCCGTCCTGCCCACCTCACGCTGTCTCAGCACGCTTCGCCTGCCCAGAGGTTTGCAGACACCACCAGGGGGAGCCAGAGATCCGTCCTGCCCACCTCACGCTGTCTCAGCACGCTTCGCCTGCCCAGAGGTTTGCAGACACCACCAGGGGGAGCCAGAGATCCGTCCTGCCCACCTCACGCTGTCTCAGCACGCTTCGCCTGCCCAGAGGTTTGCAGAAACCACCAGGGGGAGCCAGAGATCCGTCCTGCCCACCTCACACTGTCTCAGCACGCTTCGCCTGCCCACCTCACACTGTCTCAGCACGCTTCGCCTGCCCAGAGGTTTGCAGACACCACCAGGGGGAGCCAGAGATCCGTCCTGCCCACCTCACGCTGTCTCAGCACGCTTCGTCTGCCCAGAGGTTTACAGACACCACCAGGGGGAGCCAGAGATCCGTCCTGCCCACCTCACGCTGTCTCAGCACGCTTCACCTGCCCAGAGGTTTGCAGACACCACCAGGGGGAGCCAGAGATCCGTCCTGCCCACCTCACGCTGTCTCAGCACGCTTCGCCTGCCCAGAGGTTTGCAGACACCACCAGGGGGAGCCAGAGATCCGTCCTGCCCACCTCACGCTGTCTCAGCACGCTTCGCCTGCCCAGAGGTTTGCAGACACCACCAGGGTGAGCCAGAGATCCGTCCTGCCCACCTCACGCTGTCTCAGCACGCTTCGCCTGCCCAGAGGTTTGCAGACACCACCAGGGGGAGCCAGAGATCCGTCCTGCCCACCTCACGCTGTCTCAGCACGCTTCGCCTGCCCAGAGGTTTGCAGACACCAGCAGGGGGAGCCAGAGATCCGTCCTGCCCACCTCACGCTGTCTCAGCACGCTTCGCCTGCCCAGAGGTTTGCAGACACCACCAGGGGGAGCCAGAGATCCGTCCTGCCCACCTTACGCTGTCTCAGCACGCTTCGCCTGCCCAGAGGTTTGCAGACACCACCAGGGGGAGCCAGAGATCCGTCCTGCCCACCTCACGCTGTCTCAGCACGCTTCGCCTGCCCAGAGGTTTGCAGACACCACCAGGGGGAGCCAGAGATCCGTCCTGCCCACCTCACGCTGTCTCAGCACGCTTCGCCTGCCCAGAGGTTTGCAGACACCACCAGGGGGAGCCAGAGATCCGTCCTGCCCACCTCACACTGTCTCAGAACGCTTTGCCTGCCCAGAGGTTTGCAGACACCACCAGGGGGAGCCAGAGATCCGTCCTGCTCACCTCACACTGTCTCAGCACGCTTTGCCTGCCCAGAGGTTTGCAGACACCACCAGGGGGAGCCAGAGATCCGTCCTGCCCACCTCACACTGTCTCAGCACGCTTTTCCTGCCCAGAGGTTTGCAGACACCACCAGGCGGAGCCAGAGATCCGTCCTGCCCACCTCACACTGTCTCAGAACGCTTTGCCTGCCCAGAGGTTTGCAGACACCACCAGGGGGAGCCAGAGATCCGTCCTGCCCACCTCACACTGTCTCAGCACGCTTTTCCTGCCCAGAGGTTTGCAGACACCACCAGGCGGAGCCAGAGATCCGTCCTGCCCACCTCACACTGTCTCAGAACGCTTTGCCTGCCCAGAGGTTTGCAGACACCACCAGGGGGAGCCAGAGATCCGTCCTGCCCACCTCGCACTGTCTCAGCACGCTTTGCCTGCCCAGAGGTTTGCAGACACCACCAGGGGGAGCCAGAGATCAGTCCTGCCCACCTCGCACTGTCACAGCACGCTTCGCCTGCCCAGAGGTTTGCAGACACCACCAGGGGGAGCCAGAGATCCGTCCTGCCCACCTCGCGCTGTCTCAGCACGCTTCGCCTGACCAGAGGTTTGCAGACACCACCAGGGGGAGCCAGAGATCCGTCCTGCCCACCTCACGCTGTCTCAGCACGCTTCGCCTGCCCAGAGGTTTGCAGACACCACCAGGGGGAGCCAGAGATCCGTCCTGCCCACCTCACGCTGTCTCAGCACGCTTCGCCTGCCCAGAGGTTTGCAGACACCACCAGGGGGAGCCAGAGATCCGTCCTGCCCACCTCACGCTGTCTCAGCACGCTTTGCCTGCCCAGAGGTTTGCAGACACCACCAGGGGGAGCCAGAGATCCGTCCTGCCCACCTCACGCTCTCAGCACGCTTCGCCTGCCCAGAGGTTTGCAGACACCACCAGGGGGAGCCAGAGATCCGTCCTGCCCACCTCACGCTGTCTCAGCACGCTTCGCCTGCCCAGAGGTTTGCAGACACCACCAGGGGGAGCCAGAGATCCGTCCTGCCCACCTCACGCTGTCTCAGCACGCTTCGCCTGCCCAGAGGTTTGCAGACACCACCAGGGGGAGCCAGAGATCCGTCCTGCCCACCTCACGCTGTCTCAGCACGCTTCGCCTGCCCAGAGGTTTGCAGAAACCACCAGGGGGAGCCAGAGATCCGTCCTGCCCACCTCACACTGTCTCAGCACGCTTCGCCTGCCCACCTCACACTGTCTCAGCACGCTTCGCCTGCCCAGAGGTTTGCAGACACCACCAGGGGGAGCCAGAGATCCGTCCTGCCCACCTCACGCTGTCTCAGCACGCTTCGTCTGCCCAGAGGTTTACAGACACCACCAGGGGGAGCCAGAGATCCGTCCTGCCCACCTCACGCTGTCTCAGCACGCTTCGCCTGCCCAGAGGTTTGCAGACACCACCAGGGGGAGCCAGAGATCCGTCCTGCCCACCTCACGCTGTCTCAGCACGCTTCGCCTGCCCAGAGGTTTGCAGACACCACCAGGGGGAGCCAGAGATCCGTCCTGCCCACCTCACGCTGTCTCAGCACGCTTCGCCTGCCCAGAGGTTTGCAGACACCACCAGGGGGAGCCAGAGATCCGTCCTGCCCACCTCACGCTGTCTCAGCACGCTTCGCCTGCCCAGAGGTTTGCAGACACCACCAGGGGGAGCCAGAGATCCGTCCTGCCCACCTTACGCTGTCTCAGCACGCTTCGCCTGCCCAGAGGTTTGCAGACACCACCAGGGGGAGCCAGAGATCCGTCCTGCCCACCTCACGCTGTCTCAGAACGCTTCGCCTGCCCAGAGGTTTGCAGACACCACCAGGGGGAGCCAGAGATCCGTCCTGCCCACCTCACACTGTCTCAGCACGCTTCGCCTGCCCAGAGGTTTGCAGACACCACCAGGGGGAGCCAGAGATCCGTCCTGCCCACCTCACACTGTCTCAGCACGCTTTTCCTGCCCAGAGGTTTGCAGACACCACCAGGCGGAGCCAGAGATCCGTCCTGCCCACCTCACACTGTCTCAGAACGCTTTGCCTGCCCAGAGGTTTGCAGACACCACCAGGGGGAGCCAGAGATCCGTCCTGCCCACCTCACACTGTCTCAGCACGCTTTGCCTGCCCAGAGGTTTGCAGACACCACCAGGGGGAGCCAGAGATCCGTCCTGCCCACCTCACACTGTCTCAGCACGCTTTTCCTGCCCAGAGGTTTGCAGACACCACCAGGCGGAGCCAGAGATCCGTCCTGCCCACCTCACACTGTCTCAGAACGCTTTGCCTGCCCAGAGGTTTGCAGACACCACCAGGGGGAGCCAGAGATCCGTCCTGCCCACCTCACGCTGTCTCAGCACGCTTCGCCTGCCCAGAGGTTTGCAGACACCACCAGGGGGAGCCAGAGATCCGTCCTGCCCACCTCACGCTGTCTCAGCACGCTTCGCCTGCCCAGAGGTTTGCAGACACCACCAGGGGGAGCCAGAGATCCGTCCTGCCCACCTCACGCTCTCAGCACGCTTCGCCTGCCCAGAGGTTTGCAGACACCACCAGGGGGAGCCAGAGATCCGTCCTGCCCACCTCACGCTGTCTCAGCACGCTTCGCCTGCCCAGAGGTTTGCAGACACCACCAGGCGGAGCCAGAGATCCGTCCTGCCCACCTCACACTGTCTCAGAACGCTTCGCCTGCCCAGAGGTTTGCAGACACCACCAGGGGGAGCCAGAGATCCGTCCTGCCCACCTCACACTGTCTCAGCACGCTTTGCCTGCCCAGAGGTTTGCAGACACCACCAGGGGGAGCCAGAGATCCGTCCTGCCCACCTCACACTGTCTCAGCACGCTTTTCCTGCCCAGAGGTTTGCAGACACCACCAGGCGGAGCCAGAGATCCGTCCTGCCCACCTCACACTGTCTCAGAACGCTTTGCCTGCCCAGAGGTTTGCAGACACCACCAGGGGGAGCCAGAGATCCGTCCTGCCCACCTCACACTGTCTCAGCACGCTTTGCCTGCCCAGAGGTTTGCAGACACCACCAGGGGGAGCCAGAGATCCGTCCTGCCCACGTCACACTGTCTCAGCACGCTTTGCCTGCCCAGAGGTTTGCAGACACCACCAGGGGGAGCCAGAGATCCGTCCTGCCCACGTCACACGTTCTCAGCACGCTTTGCCTGCCCAGAGGTTTGCAGACACCACCAGGGGGAGCCAGAGATCCGTCCTGCCCACCTCACACTGTCTCAGCACGCTTTTCCTGCCCAGAGGTTTGCAGACACCACCAGGCGGAGCCAGAGATCCGTCCTGCCCACCTCACACTGTCTCAGAACGCTTTGCCTGCCCAGAGGTTTGCAGACACCACCAGGGGGAGCCAGAGATCCGTCCTGCCCACCTCACACTGTCTCAGCACGCTTTGCCTGCCCAGAGGTTTGCAGACACCACCAGGGGGAGCCAGAGATCCGTCCTGCCCACCTCACACTGTTTCAGCACGCTTTGCCTGCCCACCTCACACTGTTTCAGCACGCTTTGCCTGCCCAGAGGTTTGCAGACACCACCAGGGGGAGCCAGAGATCCGTCCTGCCCACCTCACACTGTTTCAGCACGTTTTGCCTGCCCAGAGGTTTGCAAACACCACCAGGGGGAGCCAGAGATCCGTCCTGCCCACCTCACGCTTTCTCAGCACGCTTTGCCTGCCCAGAGGTTTGCAGACACCACCAGGGGGAGCCAGAGATCCGTCCTGCCCACCTCACGCTGTCTCAGCACGCTTCGCCTGCCCAGAGGTTTGCAGACACCACCAGGGGGAGCCAGAGATCCGTCCTGCCCACCTCACGCTGTCTCAGCACGCTTTGCCTGCCCAGAGGTTTGCAGACACCACCAGGGGGAGCCAGAGATCCGTCCTGCCCACGTCACGCTCTCTCAGCACGCTTTGCCTGCACAGAGGTTTGCAGACACCACCAGGGGGAGCCAGAGATCCGTCCTGCCCACGTCACGCTGTCTCAGCACGCTTTGCCTGCCCAGAGGTTTGCAGACACCAGCAGGGGGAGCCAGAGATCCGTCCTGCCCACCTCACGCTGTCTCAGCACGCTTCGCCTGCCCAGAGGTTTGCAGACACCACCAGGGGGAGCCAGAGATCCGTCCTGCCCACCTTACGCTGTCTCAGCACGCTTCGCCTGCCCAGAGGTTTGCAGACACCACCAGGGGGAGCCAGAGATCCGTCCTGCCCACCTCACGCTGTCTCAGCACGCTTCGCCTGCCCAGAGGTTTGCAGACACCACCAGGGGGAGCCAGAGATCCGTCCTGCCCACCTCACGCTGTCTCAGCATGCTTCGCCTGCCCAGAGGTTTGCAGACACCACCAGGGGGAGCCAGAGATCCGTCCTGCCCACCTCACACTGTCTCAGAACGCTTTGCCTGCCCAGAGGTTTGCAGACACCACCAGGGGGAGCCAGAGATCCGTCCTGCCCACCTCACACTGTCTCAGCACGCTTTGCCTGCCCAGAGGTTTGCAGACACCACCAGGGGGAGCCAGAGATCCGTCCTGCCCACCTCACACTGTCTCAGCACGCTTTTCCTGCCCAGAGGTTTGCAGACACCACCAGGCGGAGCCAGAGATCCGTCCTGCCCACCTCACACTGTCTCAGAACGCTTTGCCTGCCCAGAGGTTTGCAGACACCACCAGGGGGAGCCAGAGATCCGTCCTGCCCACCTCACACTGTCTCAGCACGCTTTTCCTGCCCAGAGGTTTGCAGACACCACCAGGCGGAGCCAGAGATCCGTCCTGCCCACCTCACACTGTCTCAGAACGCTTTGCCTGCCCAGAGGTTTGCAGACACCACCAGGGGGAGCCAGAGATCCGTCCTGCCCACCTCGCACTGTCTCAGCACGCTATGCCTGCCCAGAGGTTTGCAGACACCACCAGGGGGAGCCAGAGATCAGTCCTGCCCACCTCGCACTGTCTCAGCACGCTTCGCCTGCCCAGAGGTTTGCAGACACCACCAGGGGGAGCCAGAGATCCGTCCTGCCCACCTCGCGCTGTCTCAGCACGCTTCGCCTGCCCAGAGGTTTGCAGACACCACCAGGGGGAGCCAGAGATCCGTCCTGCCCACCTCACGCTGTCTCAGCACGCTTCGCCTGCCCAGAGGTTTGCAGACACCACCAGGGGGAGCCAGAGATCCGTCCTGCCCACCTCACGCTGTCTCAGCACGCTTTGCCTGCCCAGAGGTTTGCAGACACCACCAGGGGGAGCCAGAGATCCGTCCTGCCCACCTCACGCTGTCTCAGCACGCTTTGCCTGCCCAGAGGTTTGCAGACACCACCAGGGGGAGCCAGAGATCCGTCCTGCCCACCTCACGCTCTCAGCACGCTTCGCCTGCCCAGAGGTTTGCAGACACCACCAGGGGGAGCCAGAGATCCGTCCTGCCCACCTCACGCTGTCTCAGCACGCTTCGCCTGCCCAGAGGTTTGCAGACACCACCAGGGGGAGCCAGAGATCCGTCCTGCCCACCTCACGCTGTCTCAGCACGCTTCGCCTGCCCAGAGGTTTGCAGAAACCACCAGGGGGAGCCAGAGATCCGTCCTGCCCACCTCACACTGTCTCAGCACGCTTCGCCTGCCCACCTCACACTGTCTCAGCACGCTTCGCCTGCCCAGAGGTTTGCAGACACCACCAGGGGGAGCCAGAGATCCGTCCTGCCCACCTCACGCTGTCTCAGCACGCTTCGCCTGCCCAGAGGTTTGCAGACACCACCAGGGGGAGCCAGAGATCCGTCCTGCCCACCTCACGCTGTCTCAGCACGCTTCGCCTGCCCAGAGGTTTGCAGAAACCACCAGGGGGAGCCAGAGATCCGTCCTGCCCACCTCACACAGTCTCAGCACGCTTCGCCTGCCCACCTCACACTGTCTCAGCACGCTTCGCCTGCCCAGAGGTTTGCAGACACCACCAGGGGGAGCCAGAGATCCGTCCTGCCCACCTCACGCTGTCTCAGCACGCTTCGTCTGCCCAGAGGTTTACAGACACCACCAGGGGGAGCCAGAGATCCGTCCTGCCCACCTCACGCTGTCTCAGCACGCTTCGCCTGCCCAGAGGTTTGCAGACACCACCAGGGGGAGCCAGAGATCCGTCCTGCCCACCTCACGCTGTCTCAGCACGCTTCGCCTGCCCAGAGGTTTGCAGACACCACCAGGGGGAGCCAGAGATCCGTCCTGCCCACCTCACGCTTTCTCAGCACGCTTTGCCTGCCCAGAGGTTTGCAGACACCACCAGGGGGAGCCAGAGATCCGTCCTGCCCACCTCACGCTGTCTCAGCACGCTTCGCCTGCCCAGAGGTTTGCAGACACCACCAGGGGGAGCCAGAGATCCGTCCTGCCCACCTCACGCTGTCTCAGCACGCTTCGCCTGCCCAGAGGTTTGCAGACACCACCAGGGGGAGCCAGAGATCCGTCCTGCCCACCTCACGCTCTCTCAGCACGCTTTGCCTGCACAGAGGTTTGCAGACACCACCAGGGGGAGCCAGAGATCCGTCCTGCCCACCTCACACTGTCTCAGCACGCTTTGCCTGCCCAGAGGTTTGCAGACACCAGCAGGGGGAGCCAGAGATCCATCCTGCCCACCTCACACTGTCTCAGCACGCTTTGCCTGCCCAGAGGTTTGCAGACACCACCAGGCGGAGCCAGAGATCCGTCCTGCCCACCTCACACTGTCTCAGAACGCTTTGCCTGCCCAGAGGTTTGCAGACACCACCAGGGGGAGCCAGAGATCCGTCCTGCCCACCTCACACTGTCTCAGCACGCTTTGCCTGCCCAGAGGTTTGCAGACACCACCAGGGGGAGCCAGAGATCCGTCCTGCCCACGTCACGCTCTCTCAGCACGCTTTTCCTGCCCAGAGGTTTGCAGACACCACCAGGGGGAGCCAGAGATCCGTCCTGCCCACGTCACGCTGTCTCAGCACACTTTGCCTGCCCAGAGGTTTGCAGACACCACCAGGGGGAGCCAGAGATCCGTCCTGCCCACCTCACACTGTCTCAGCACGCTTTGCCTGCCCAGAGGTTTGCAGACACCACCAGGGGGAGCCAGAGATCCGTCCTGCCCACCTCACGCTGTTTCAGCACGCTTTGCCAGGCCAGAGGTTTGCAGACAACACCAGGGGGAGCCAGAGATCCGTCCTGCCCACGTCACGCTGTCTCAGCACACTTTGCCTGCCCAGAGGTTTGCAGACACCACCAGGGGTAGCCAGAGATCCATCCTGCCCACCTCACACTGTCTCAGCACGCTTTGCCTGCCCAGAGGTTAGCAGACACATACAGTAGCTACAATGTAAGCGGTGGTTTCTCTGACCATTTGAAGAGTATTACGACTGTAAGCGCCAATGAGACACAGACTAATGTGACATTATCTCTGTACAACACTGAGTAATTGGTGGCACTAATGCACATTCAGACATGCAGGTGGCGGATGCCGCTGCCTGTGACTCAACCTCAATCCACCAGACCCTTAGGTGCGCCAAATGCAGGACTTTCAGGTGGTTTCCAATGCAGTCCACAATCTCCCACTCAGCGGGAGCATTGGACCAAGTGCGGGAGTCTGGGGGAGCCGTAGAACAACCTAGTAACGACCCCTGACATTACTGTACACACTGACAAAACATTATAGAATGTCATGCACTTTCTAAGCTCACCCACCTCATGGTAAGGCTCCTGTCTCTTCTTCATGGCAGCTGCTCTCTGGTCCGGTGCGCTGACTGAGCACTCAGATCTACGCACACTGCAAGCTTGGTAGAAGAAGCTGCTGCCGCTGGGCGTGTCACTGCAGGATGTGGTGGCAGCTCTGATAATTGTATTATATACCATAGTCACAATCACTTTAGGGGCATGTCACACCTTGGCACTGCATTCCCGCATTCCAGTACTTCTGATGACGGGAGGGTTGATCGTTGAATGTGCGATCTGAGACTCTACCGGTGAGCGTTTCAACACCAGCTGCAACATTTTTATATTTGCACAACTCACTGCATATTTGCGACCGTCTCTGAAACAGGCCTCCGGTCTGACATATTGCGGCACATACTTTTTATCCCGTCATGCCGCAATCCTACCGTTCTTTTTCCCGCCCGTTGTTTGTGCTTCTACAGCCGAAACAGTCATTGTTAGGATATAAGTAATATGCTATGTCAGGCACAAGAGATCCATATGAACAAACGTCAATTCTCGGACCAATGGCTATGAAGGGGTTAATCTCCTATCTGCAGTTCTATCTGCAAGAATTTGGTAGACAGTTAATGAATATTAATTTGCGTGACATTCTCTGCAAGATCGTTAATCACGAGCATCTCATTTTCAAAGTGGATTCTGTTCAGTGCGCTAATTAATATCCACTAATTATGCCGTGATGCTGTTATTTTTTAAACATTTTTAAGAGTAGAATTGATTGCAGCTGACAATGAGGCAGCGGAAACCTAATACACCACTGCGCCCGGGCCAGCGCATCAATATACATATCAATAGGTGTGGGCGATTCACTCCAGAGGGAATGAGCCACTGACCGCTGTAGACCGTGCCGGCGGCCATTTTGTGGTCTGAACCAATATCATTGAGGTTGTAACCTGTGAATTTGCTGGGAATCAGCACTTCACCTGCCCTCCCGAATCTCGCTCACTAACCTAGGAAGTTATGGCGATCAACAGTAATTTGGTTGACACATGTAGAAGGTTGACATTGACAAAAGGTCAATGTGGAGATGGTGTACGGAGGAAAAGGTCGACATGAGTTTTTCATGTCGACTGCGGGAGCGCGCGTCGTTAACGATATTGAGTGTACACACTAGGACAATATTGCTTAGACGGCGCTTTCTGAGCAATGTCTGTATCTTCTAGTGTGTATGGGACTTGATAAGGTAGAAATACAGTACTATAGCGTCTACAAATGAAAACTGGTGACGTTGCCTGTGGCAACCAGATTCTGATTGGTCGTTATGGCAACACCATAACCATAGGCGAAACTGCGGCCATTCGCCTGTTGGAGGCAGGAGCTGCTAGCTTGGGGGAAAAGTGGTGCCTCAGGGGCACAGAGTCTCTGTCAGCATACAGAGACCCTCCAAAGATGGCCACTGCCTATTAAAGACAGATGCTAAAGGTGCGCCTTCACCTCTAGCATCTGACAGGGGAGTGCAGTGCTCCTGGTACCCGTAAGCCTCGCTGTTCCCCTGCAAGTTGCAACACAACCCAGGCAACGAACATGTAAACAACACCCCCAAACGCCCCTCCCCCTGTGGCAATGAGCATGTAACTCCCCTTGACAACCAGCATGTAATCCCCTGTGGCAATGAGCATTTAACCCCCTGGCAATAAGCATGTAGACCCTGTGACAACGAAAAATATAATCCCCCGTGGTAACGAGCATGTAATTTCCCCTGGCAAGAAGCACATTACTACTGTGCAAAAGGGGCGTGGCATGTGATACACCCCTTATTTGCATAGGGCACGCCCCCTGGCTGGGGCATGTCTGCGTTTTCTGGGTTACTGCCCCCAAATGGCCACTGGGTGTCAATCTTCATACAGGCAGCTTGGGCATGCGCACAGCGTACCGTGTACATGCGCGGTCGTCCAAAAATCGTTCCTGCTGTGAATTCGCAGCACAGTCAGCTGGTTTGAATGAGGCCCTTGGGCCATTATCTACAAGGGATACACACACGGATGTAGAGAAGAGCTGCCAGGAGGGAGGGGGGGGTTTGATACATCTGGCCCTATGGGTTGTTATTTATATAACGGCGGTGGTGTATAGTGTGGGCCGATCTGGCAGTGAAAGGGTTACTGCCGCTTTCCTCTCCGCGAGCTCATTGTATTCAGCGAGTTTCCGGATTGTGGGAATCTGCAGAATCTCTTCCAATAAATTAGCAGCATCTCCCCGTGCGCCTCACAGCCCCAGACTGCTGTATTCTGTCAGCATCTCCCCGTGCGCCTCACAGCCCCAGACTGCTGTATTCTGTCAGCATCTCCCCATGCGCCTCACAGCCCCAGACTGCTGTATTCTGTCAGCATCTCCCCGTGCGCCTCACAGCCCCAGACTGCTGTATTCTGTCAGCATCTCCCCATGCGCCTCACAGCCCCAGACTGCTGTATTCTGTCAGCGTCTCCCCGTGCACCTCACAGCCCCAGACTGCTGTATTCTGTCAGCGTCTCTCCGTGCGCCTCACAGCCCCAGACTGCTGTATTCTGTCAGCATCTCCCCATGCGCCTCACAGCCCCAGACTGCTGTATTCTGTCAGCGTCTCCCCGTGCGCCTCACAGCCCCAGACTGCTGTATTCTGTCAGCGTCTCCCCGTGCGCCTCACAGCCCCAGACTGCTGTATTCTGTCAGCATCTCCCCGTGCGCCTCACAGCCCCAGACTGCTGTATTCTGTCAGCATCTCCCCATGCGCCTCACAGCCCCAGACTGCTGTATTCTGTCAGCGTCTCCCCATGCGCCTCACAGCCCCAGACTGCTGTATTCTGTCAGCATCTCCCCGTGCGCCTCACAGCCCCAGACTGCTGTATTCTGTCAGCATCTCCCCGTGCGCCTCACAGCCCCAGACTGCTGTATTCTGTCAGCATCTCCCCGTGCGCCTCACAGCCCCAGACTGCTGTATTCTGTCAGCATCTCCCCGTGCGCCTCACAGCCCCAGACTGCATTACGCTGCTGTATTCTGTCAGCATCTCCCCGTGCGCCTCACAGCCCCAGACTGCTGTATTCTGTCAGCATCTCCCCGTGCGCCTCACAGCCCCAGACTGCATTACGCTGCTGTATTCTGTCAGCGTCTCACCACACTGGGATGAATAATGGGGCTCCGGTGTCAGTAAGAGCGTGCGCAGCTGGTGACCCGGAGCCTGGTACGGTACCCGCCAGCAGCACCGACCTGCATCGCTGCATATATATATATACAAGTTAGGGAGCAAGCGGATGTGATTACCAATTAAGCTTTGCAAGCAACCACATAATGAATCAATTTAACAAACCAATTAATCAGTAAAGTATCCCACCCCCTGAGGAGAACAATAGGATCCAAAGTGCTGGAGTTAATTGACTTGGAGTTAATTAATAAAGAAATTAGAATACCTGACAGCCCATAGATTGATAATGTTGACTACATTTGCACCAGGCCGGATTAACTATGTTAAGCTGGGTACACATATGTACAATCGTCGGGCCGTTCTTCCGATCTGCGGACGAACGCCCGTTCGATTGTATATATGTGTACGCTGTCCCGATCCCTTCGTTGCGATCGATAAACGGCCAAAAACGCTCTTGGCCGTCCACGGTCGGTCGGTCGCAGGTTCTTTGCTGCTTAATATTCTTCCGACAGGACGGCTCCATATCGAAAGAAAAGTGACATGTGTACGCACGTTCGATCGATATGCAGCCCGTTCCTGCGATCATTCCTCCCAAAAGCAGCACGCCCATGTGGGTGTTGACTAGCTGCGTCATCCCTCCATCAGCGCAGCATGTAAACAACAGGAAGTCTTCTCCCCCGTACTTTCCGCGCCATGCTGTTAAAGAATATTCGTTGTGTGTGCATTCCTTTTGAAATAAATAATCGTTGTGTGTGCATTCCTGACAGATATAGTTATAGAAGGAAGATAGATAGATAGATAGATAGATAGATAGATAGATATGTGATGTTCATTGTTCTGCATAAACACTTAACATTTATTAAGAAATACTGACAAAAAATACTGTGAACACTTTGTTTATTTGGGTGGTCGGACCTGAACAGAGTATCACATACAGGTGCTTGCGTGAAGGTGTAGCAGGAACGCCCACCCACCCAAAAAACATAAAAACACATTTGAACATGGTGGTGTATGTAGTGGAAAGCGGTCCCACGGCAGCAACGCATCACATGGGAACATCCCGGCCTGCTCACATGTGATGCATTGCTGCCGTGGGACCGCTTGCCATGACATAAGTGCCACGTGTGAAGGTTTAGCAGGAACGCCCACCCACCCAAAAAACATGAAAACACATTTGAACACGGTGGTGTATGTAGTGGAAAGCGGTCCCACGGCAGCAACGCATCACATGGGAACATCCCGGCCTGCTCACATGTGATGCATTGCTGCCGTGGGACCGCTTGCCATGACATAAGTGCCACGTGTGAAGGTTTAGCAGGAACGCCCACCCACCCAATAAACATGAAAACACATTTGAACACGGTGGTGTATGTAGTGGAAAGCGGTCCCACGGCAGCAACGCATCACATGGGAACATCCCGGCCTGCTCACATGTGATGCATTGCTGCCGTGGGACTGCTTGCCATGACATAAGTGCCACGTGTGAAGGTGTAGCAGGAAAGCCCACCCACCCAAAAAACATAAAAACACATTTGAACATGGTGGTGTATGTAGTGGAAAGCGGTCCCACGGCAGCAACGCATCACATGGGAACATCCCGGCCTGCTCACATGTGATGCATTGCTGCCGTGGGACCGCTTGCCATGACATAAGTGCCACGTGTGAAGGTTTAGCAGGAACGCCCACCCACCCAAAAAACATAAAAACACATTTGAACATGGTGGTGTATGTAGTGGAAAGCGGTCCCACGGCAGCAACGCATCACATGGGAACATCCCGGCCTGCTCACATGTGATGCATTGCTGCCGTGGGACTGCTTGCCATGACATGCACCATTTTAAGGTGCATGCTGCTGGCCTCCAAATAAACAAGAAGGAGAAAAAAGTAAAATAAAGTACACAAACTATTTTTTGACTTTATAATGCAAACCGTTATAAATTTTTTCATATAAAGAGTGTACTACTGCTACGCCTTTTTGGATTTTCGTAATTTTTTGGGCTACGGTATGGACTTTCCCGCTTAGTTCTTGTAGACATTTATGGACTTGTGTCATGTTTTCTTGCATTGTGCTTTCGTCGCTGGACGTGTCAGGTGATGGTGTGTTCTTCTCCCCCTCTGCACTGACATCTGAAATCTCGATGATATCTATAATAAGTACAGATAAAGAAATGTTTACCTTTCCACAAATGATACGTCACTATCCCATAAAGATGATTTGCAGTATACACTCACCATCTACACTGCTGGTGATCGCAATCACTTGGTGGCCCTCTGTGGTCCCTTCCATCGGCTGCGCAGCCTGGATATCATCTATAGTGACAAGGTAAAGTGACATATTACTACCCCTTGTTGTGTGTATAAAACATGTGTTGTTCTGTTGGTGTGCTGGTACAAAACCTTACCTGTTGTACTCTCCTTCTTTATTTTTAGGTTGGAGGCCCTGTCTCTGCCTTCCTCATGTCTTCTCCTGGATTGGATTTCCTCTGAGTAAAAACAAGCAACATGTCAGCAAAACACACAAAATGTAATGGATCAAGACAGTATATTAATAAAGCCACCTAGGGCATTGGACTCACTTCTTTTAATAATTCCACGAATTTTCTTGAGCTTGGCCTGCTCCTTGTGCTTCAGGTCCGACCACCGTTTTTGGAGCTGGTATTTGGACCTTCTTTTCCCAAACTTCTCCTTTATCTCCTTGCATACACGCTGCATAATAATTTCTTTTCTATAATTTGTCTTGGGGTATGTTTTTCTCGAACAATCGTAGTCCCTTCTATCCAGCATTTTGACCATCAGTTCCACCTCTGCAGATGACATGGCGGATGCGCGCGTCACTTTTTTCTCCTTGTTGTCAGCGATTTCTTTATCTGTTGTTATCAGTGCTGAATTGGAAAACAAAGGTGCTGTACTGGCCTCCCCCATATGCGGTGGCGCCAGACCCTCCGACATGGCTCCTCGATGTCCCGTGTCTGTGTGACGCGAAGCACGTGAGTGGGGCGGAGATTCCTGCGCTCATCCAATCACTGTGTTTCAAGCCACGTTCAGCACGAAAGAATATTCCGTCGTTGCTGTTGGATTGATCGGAGCAGCGCAGCGAATTTTCCGGACTGTATCGACATTTATTTCGGTGAGTATTAAAACAAAATGTGTAGTTTTCTATGACAGGGACTTCAATCTGTGGGCCATGGGTATGCTGGGGCTTGTAGTGACCGTGTATCCTATGTCCCACAGAGTTTCAACTCCTGTACTATAGCTACAGTATATCTAGTGGCCCACAGACTGAACACATGTACATTAAATGGTTTATGGTGTGCTTTGTGTATCAAGAAAATAATATGCCTTTTTATTTTATTTTTTGGAACAGAAATTCAACCATGGCAGAAAAAAATGTCGAGTTCATGAAGGACTTCATTGAGGCCTACAGGGATCAAAATTGTCTCTGGAACACCAAATCCAGAGACCATTCCAATCGGCAGAAGAGGCTATCTGCTCTGGAGGAGCTGGTGAGGGTGAGCCAAACATACTACCCCACAGCAAATGTAGAGTGGGTCCGGACTCGGATTGCCAATATGAGGACCGTCTTTAAAAAAGAACTGAATAAGGTTGAGTCCTCAAAGCGGTCTGGGGCAGGGGCAGACCAAGTCTATGTGCCCAGGCTGTGGTACTACGACCTGCTGGCCTTCACGGTGGACCAGGAGCTGCCCAGGGATTCGGTCAGCAACACTTCAAGGAACCAGCCTGCCCCCTCCACCTCCGCGTGCAACCAAGAGGTTTCTGATGACACCATTTGCGGCACAGTAAGTAGACGGATTTTATTTTACATTTTTTTTTCAAACCAGATAAATATAACAGCAAGTACAGTATAAAAATTGTGAACATGTAAAATTAAAAGGGGGGGTATCGCCCCCTGCAACTGACCTCTCTGTTGGGCACAACAGAGAGGTCAGTTGCAGGGGGCGATACCCCCCCCTTTTGGTTATACATCGTCAATTTGACCTTCTCTGTGGCCCTAATTCTGGTTCTTCTCAGTGGTGGAGCTATACTCTTATCCGCCTGAGAACACAGTGATCAATATTCAGACATCGCAAGTGCATTTACCACATTTTTTGTATTTGGAACTTTTGGTTGGCATTGGTAATCCCTGGTATCTACACTGTTGTAGTCTTTCTGGCGCGGATTATTGTAATATTTTTTGTTGTCTAAAATTAACGAAATAATATCATTCTGCCAATCCACAGCGCCAACACCAATAAAATACTGCATGTATTCATCCCTGTTAATTTAGCACGCATAGATGCATTTCTGGTGTTTAAATTAGTATTTGGTATGTCTGGTATCTAAATAATTAGTTTCCAGAGATGCCAGTCATAACGCCTCTTCAACTAGCTCACTTTCATCCATGGCAGCAACATGGTGGTGTGTGGGCTGCGTTCTTCTGCGTAGATATAAAAATATATGGAAGTCTTAAAAATCGATAGTGATACATCATCTTGTTTTGTTACAGCCATCGCTATTTGCCGAGGAGGAATCTTCGGCATCGCTGGAGGTGGCATCACAGCTGCCTTCACCGACCCTCTGCTCCACCCCCACACCAACCGCCACGACCAGCGCTGAACCTCAATCAAGCGCTCAAAGTACAGCAGAAGCACCATCAAGAAGAGGGCGCAAAAGGCCGAGGCAGACTCCAGATGCTGCGGACGTGGCAACCACCAAGATCCTGGAGTCTGCCAACAGATTGATGAGCATGGATGAGGATGATGCGGACCGGGTGGGGAGTGTATTAGCTGACAATTTGCGAAAGTTGGACCCGGCTACAAGGGTGGAGGTAGAGCGCATATTTTATGAGAAGCTGTACCGGGCCCGTGTGGGGACTCTGTCCCGGCACACACGTCTCACCGATGAGACCCCTCTGCCTAGGGTTGAATTTCAACCCATCAGCCCAGCTCCTATACCCCAACAAGCGGTATTTCACCCGGTGCAATATCCCCAGTATCAACATTTACAGCCACCAACTGGGCAAAGGCAGCACCAACCGGCAACGTTGGCTAATACGCTCCCACCAGGTCCACCTGGTGTCCCCTTCCAGAGTTTAGTGGAAAGTCCATCTCCCTCCCAACCACCGATGGATACAGGGGATTATGGGGTGGGACAAGTTTACCACCATATGTAAATATTTTATATAGTTTATTTAAGTGCATTATTGTTTTAAATATTTTTATGTTTAAGTATTTCTTTATTATTTATTTACTTGTTATTTATGTTATATTTTTTATAAGTTTATAAGTTAATAATTTATATAAAAATTAAAAATTCTGTAATCTAGTTGGTGTCCGTGTGAAAATATCATTTACCATGCAGGGTGACTATAGGGCACAGATATACATATGGGGTACATGCATGTTGTTTCAATATTTACCTTCATGTATTGCTCCTGGAGACTGTACAAAAGTACCAGGAGAAATTGGCATAGAAATAGGTGTGGTGGAGCAACTACTTGCTAGTACATAAACACCAGTACTGGGTACAGTCTGCACTCCAGGTGCCGTGGCATTGTGCCCTCCAGGAATGCCTGGCACCTGAGTACTACCACTCACTTGCCGTGATTCGGCCTCCACCTCCCCCTCCTTGCTGCAAGAAGACGCAGAGGACAACTTGTGCGGAACTGTGAGTATACAAATTTTATTGGCAAAATATTGATTATTACACACCAAAAAACAATATATTTACAATGACAAAAAGGTACATTTTTAAGCAATCATGTCATTCTGCCACTCCACAGCCCCAACACCATTGAAATAATTCAAGTACTCGTCTCTTGACAACTTTGCTTGCGTTGATGCATTTCTGGTGTTTAAATTAGTTGCCAAAGCTGTCAGACCAATAGGCTCGTCAACAACTTGGCTCTCGTCCACTGTAGCCCCCAGTTGTTGTGTGTGCACCGCTTTTCTGCGCATGTAGTTGTGCAGCACACAACAGGCCAGCACCACTTTGTCAATCTTATCTAGGCGCAGATTGATGGGACTGTGAAAAATTCTGAATTTATTACTTAGAATCCCAAACGCATTTTCAACCACTCGCCTGGCACGTGACAGGCGATAGTTAAAAATGCGTCGTTCCCTGTTCAGTGCCCTTTGTGGGTAGGGTTTAAGGACATTAGGGTGCAATGCAAAGGCCTCATCCGCCACAAAAACAAAGTTCAAACCGTGCTCATTTTCAGTCCGCTCTGGCAGATTCAGTTCATTTTTTTTCAGTTGGTCGTGGAAAAAGGTATTCTCCAGGGCTCCTCCATCTGAAACTCTACCATTTTTCCCAATGTCCACAAATATAAACTCGTATCGAGCATTAGCGATGGCCATTAGAACAATGCTGAAGAACCCCTTATAATTATAATAAAAAGATCCACTCTTTGCAGGGGGCATGATCCTGACGTGTTTGCCATCGATAGCTCCACCACAATTAGGGAAATTCCAAAGACCACGGAAATCACGTGCAATATTTTGCCACTCCTCCTTGGTCGATGGAAACTGCAATATAAAAGTATATGCGTATTAATAATCTGTTGGGTTGATTTTAGACCCATCAGCCCTCCCCCATTGCAGCCTCAAAGCTATTACCCGCCTTATCAAAATGACCCCCCACCCACTGGTGTAAAAGATTAAATCAACAGGCATTGTAAAGATATACATATAGGGTACAGGTATGTGCACAGCTATACATATGGGGGACATGTACGTAATTTCCATATTTACCTTCATGTATTTGTCCTGTAGAACTTGGACGATGGCATCACAGGTGTCTGGTATTATCAACCCCAGCGCTTGAGATGATATTGCGGTGGTGAATCTCAGGTCGGCAAGGGTCCTGCCTGTTGCCAGGTAACGCAGCGTTGCCACCAGTCTCTGCTCTGCAGAAATAGGCCTCCTGAAATAGGTGTCCTCTCTCTCTATTAAAGGGGTAACCAGTGTCAGCAGCTCCATGAAGGTAGCGTCATCCATACGGAGATAATTTCTGAAATCATCAGGATTGTTCTCCCGTATCTCCTGTAGCAATGGCATGTGGGAGAAGGTGTCTCTCCTCAGAAGCCAGTCTCTGGTCCAGCAGCTCCGATTCTTGGTCCTTTTTCTTTTTTTAATAGCCCGCAATCTAATGGCCATAGCAGCCAAAATGCACGCACGAGCCTTCCTTCTCCTCAAGCTCATAATTAAAAAGGCCCAAAAGCACCGATAGACGAACGAACGTACGTACGTATATCCAGTACAGCTAGCAATGATCTGAATAGTCACGGCTCTATTCACTGTACTACACGAACGATTCTTTGTTCCGTGATCACGCCTCGTTTTGGTATGCTCTTTTAATCCAGCCCATTATGATAATGTTGTGTACATTTTTATCGTGTGAATAGCCAGAACGGGAGAGTGTGTACGGTGGTACAATCTTTTTCTTGCGATTGTTTGGACGGGAGTACATCGGACGTCGCAAGTAAAATTGTACATATGTGTACGCGCAGATCGGTCGTATGTTTCGGACGGCCGAACGTGAATTCGGTCGATCGAACGGTCGCAAGAAAAATGAAATTGTACATATGTGTACCCAGCTTTACACTGTGTATAAATTCTGAGGATATTCATGAAATATTTATTACCAGTTATTTATATAGCACACACATATTCAGCAGCGCTGTACAGAGAATATTGAACACTAGGTGATTCCATACCCTCCAACATTTGAGGGACTGAAATCGGTACACATTTCGGAAGGGGGCGTGGCCACGGGTAAAGTGGGCGTGGTCACGTCCCCTTTCCGAATGTGTAATGGGCAGTTTCCCACCCCCCATTATTCTTGTGGCCCGCGACAGTGTTAGGTAACATAGTTGCCCTGGGGGGCATATGGCAGTGACCCTGCCCCCCGGCCGAGCACCTGATGAAGTTAATGCCACATGGTGGGCTGCTGGCATATTAAATCAATATTTTTAATATACTTATTTAATATGCCAGCAGCCCACTACTAAGAATCCATGTGACATGAGCACTGCAGGCAGACAAGTGAAACAATGCTGAATAGTCTCAGCTCAGCTTGAGTGATAATTATTTACACATCACCTTGCTCATGCTGCAGACTCTCTGGAGGAGATTGATCTGTGTGGCAGGCAGCGGCTCCGGACCGGGACCCGTGACCTGCGTCCTCCTGGACTCAGAGATCCCCCCTCAATGCGCGCCCCGACTGGCCACTGCACCATCTCTGCCTCACATGATTTGCGCCATTTAGGGCAGAGTCTCATCCGTCCCCTGAGTGCGCAGGGTGCGGGGCTGGCGGCACGTGACGTCATGACGTCACACAATGCACTCATGGGAACGGAGCCAGGGAGGGGAGAGCCAGTGCACCACACAGGGCATCAATCACTGCAGCGCGCCGCCGGGGCCAAGGAAGCTAATACTGCTGAGCCGAGCGGGCAGCTGAGGAGCACTGAAAAACGGTACATTCGGTACAAAGTGATTTTGCCGGTACAGACTGTTAAAAAACGGTACTGTACCGGCAAAATCGGTACAGTTGGAGGGTATGTGATTCATCGCGCCCTAACCTGTGAACGTATTTATTGCGTGAAATATAGTTTGTGCGGGTGGGGAAGTAGTGCGGGAGGGGCGGGTGTGGTGTTTCGACAGGTGGATGTGGTGCTGCTTTGGTTGGTGGAGTGGCCGATGCGGTGGTGACGTGGGTGGGTGAGGGTTGGGTTGAAGGGTGCCGTGGATGAGGGAGGGTGGTGTGGGTGGTGGAATGGCGGGTGCAGGGATACTGCGGGTGGTGCAGTTGCAGGTGCGGGGGTGCCTTGTGTGGGTTGGTGGGGGGTGCTTTGGGTGCGGTAACAATGGTGGTGTTGTGGGGTAGGAATGGGTGCATATGTACTGCGAATGAGTGATGGGCGGGTGCAGTGTTGGTTTGGCTGTGCTGAGTATTCCCTACCACATGTACATGCACACACAGACATTCTAGGGTTAATTTGTTGGGAGCCAAGTAACCTACCAGTACATTTTTGGATTGTGGGTGCGGTATAGCGTGCCGACAGTAGGGAATCTGTCAGTCATTAGTTCAATGTCAGAATCCCGACTGTCAGGACTCAGACAGCGGGACGAGTGCAACAAAGCCCCTTGCGGGCTCTCTGCGTTCACCACCTATTCTCCCTCTATGGGGGTTGTGGAGCCCCCACAAAGGGGGAAGAGCACCTGTCAGTCGGGATCTGACTGTCGGGATTTTAACAGACAAGATTCCGATGTCAGTATAATGAGCGTTGGAATCCCTACTGTTGGGAGGCCTTCAGGCACCCACTAGATATTTGTAGGCCCCATAGCAAAAGTTTGTTAGGTTTGCAAAGATGGGCCCCCTTCAGCCGCACCCCTTAGCATCTATGGTAGTTACACCCTTGCCACACTAGGGTGCGATGCAGCCTATGGGTTACACTTTGCAAACTTACCTGTCAGAGGGTTTCCTCTGCTCTCTACAGCCGCCAGGGCCTGTAGAGAGTAGCAGTGAGCCTGGGTACTGATGGGGGCGTGAGCTAAGCAGGAGGCGTGGCCCCTCCTCAGAAAAAAATATTGTGGGACCACCGCATCTTACCATGATTGCTCCGGTGTGCGGGTCCCTCCTCCTCAGCTGGTGCCATCTTCCCAGTGATATTTGGGAAAGATGGCACATTTGCAATAGAGAGCAAAGACTCTGGTACAGTGCCATATGCATTTCTATCAATGGGCGGCACCATCTTCCAAGAGAGGAGGGACCCAGTTCCGCGATCACTCGGGGGAGGGGGGGGGGCAGCGGACCCTGGCACCTGGGGTGTTGTATAACGCAGCGACAGTTGGGATTCCGACAGTCATTAGCCCAACTGCACAGCGGGGGGAGCGCAACGAAGCCCCTAGCGGGCACAGTGGCTTGCTGCGCTTGCCACCTATTTTATTCTCCCTCTATGGGGGTCATGGACCCCCACGAGGGAGCAGTTGGGATTCCGACGTCGGGGTAATGATTGTCCGGCACCTGCCATTCCCCTCAAACAAAGCCAAATGAATTAGTACCCACGGACTGAACATGCACATGTGACAGGCTCCTTTGCTCACACATTTCTCAGGATAATCCCATATTGCAATGTGATTTTGGGGTGCTAATATCACGCCCAAAGGCGATTATTGATAACTGGTCTCCTAATGCACTTCTGTACCCTTCCCCAATTGTTAGTAAATAATGTTACATTTTATACTCTGTGTTCTGGATAAAAATAAATAATTGACACCGAGGTTTAATAAATTTATTGCGATCTGTTTATACTGGACGGATGCATGTCCTCTGATATCTTCAGCACATAAGTAGATGTGTTAGAAAAAAAGTAATATATTCAGTGTTAATCAAGCAATAGAAAGTGTGGAGACGAAATTCACATATCCTGCTGTAATAAGCGTGGGACACTAGAGGGCAGTCAGAGGTTCCTATGAAGATTGGGACGTTTATCGGTATCATAAATTGTGGCCTAGCATCTGTTTATATTAACCCTACTGTATAGTGTTATCTTACATAGCCGGTCCTCAGCACCATACAAGTGATATGAAGTCAAATGGAGATTGATAAACAATTATGCCCGGTACACACCAGGACGATGGCGCTCGTGAGCGGGTCATCACAGGAATGTACGACCTGCTCACGAGCTGACGGCGCCGCCGACACGCCACGAAAATGCCGCTGATGTGATCGCGATCAGATCACGACCGCCCCTGAATGCAAA
>NC_139224.1:8401357-8535741 GCF_055691185.1 Crinia signifera | reverse complement strand
TCTCGCAAAGCACAATGGTTTGGTAATGGACAAAATCATGTGCACTGCAGGGGGGCAGATGTAACTTGTGCAGAGAGAATTAGATTTGGGTGGGGTTTTACTTCAAAGTGAGATCTATATTGCAGTGTAAAAATAAAGCAGTCAGTATTTACCCTGCACAGAAACAAAATAACTCACCCAAATCTAATTCTCTCTGCACATGTTACATCTGCCCCACCAGCAGTGCACATGGTTTTTTCCCATTAGCAAACCAAATGTTCTTTGCGAGTGAACCTGAATCAGGACCTTTGTTTTTGTGTTTTGCAACAGTTTCTGACAGGAAAACATTTCATTTTGTGGCCTAAGAGCTGTATATATTGTGTCCCAGGGTAGGACAGGCCTTGGGGTGTCGTATAGCTCACAAACAAAGGGCCTAATTCAGGTCTGATCGCGCGGCTGCTATCAGGTATACGTCGCCCCGCCAGAGTGAAATTCTGCCCTGCGCAAGCCTGCGATAATGCCGTACATGAGCTATGACCTCTCCCAGCTGATCTTGACCATGTTTTCTGGATAACCTGTTTCTATAAGAGATTAAGTCATTGTTATCATGGCGTCCTGACAAATAGGCCTCCATGTTCCATGATGGAAGGTGTAAGACGAGTACCGCGCACTATGTACGTTTTTTCTCACAGAGATGGTCTCATTAAATAGAAACTCTCCGATACAGTAACGATGTCCTTTGTGATAACCTCAGCCGCACAATGGTAGACGCACGGAAGCTCATTTATCTAAGACCCCCTATTGACGTTCCTGTCCGCTCCTTTCATTGGATCGGCCCACCCTTCCTCCTGTCACTGATAAAGGATGAGACAGGCCTGCGTCAAGGGTCCTTGTTCCTTGCAGATAAATGTGTGTGGGAGCCTGTGAGGGATGACATGCCAACATTAGCGGATCAGGGAGACAGGCCACACACAAAGCAATCAGACACCCAGTCGTGACAGTCCCCGGATAGCACCAGATAATGAGGAAGGTCCCAGCTTCAGTACAATGAAGGTTGTCACGCCTTTGTTTTGTAAGGGTTGCATGCTCGTTGCCTGGGCATTAAATACTTGTTTGCTTGGGATTTCTATGCTCGTTGCCAGGGGTTTCTTACTCGTTGCCAAGGGGTTACATGCTTGTTGCTAGGGGGTTACATACTCATTGCCATGGGTTACATACTCTTTGGCAGGGTGTTACATGCTCATGGCGAGGGGGTTATATGCTCGTTCCCAGGGGGTTACATGCTCGTTGCCTGGGCATTAAATACTTGTTGCTAGGGATTTCTATGCTCGTTGCCAGGGGTTTCTTACTCATTGCCAAGGGGTTACATGCTTGTGGCTAGGGGGTTACATACTCATTGCCATGAGTTACATACTCATTGGCAGGGTGTTACATGCTCATGGCGAGGGGGTTACATGCTCGTTCCCAGGGGGTTACATGCTCGTTGCCTGGGCATTAAATACTTGTTGCTAGGGATTTCTATGCTCGTTGCCAGGGGTTTCTTACTCATTGCCAAGGGGTTACATGCTTGTTGCTAGGGGGTTACATACTCATTGCCATGGGTTACATACTCATTGGCAGGGTGTTACATGCTCATGGCGAGGGGGTTATATGCTCGTTTCCAGGGGGTTACATGCTCGTTGCCAGGGGCTAACTATGTAATGGAACTCAAAGCTGTAGAAAATATACTGAAAATGTCCTTGTCGTGTTGCATGTCAACCTAGTGGTGTCGACCATACAGTATGATCCACAACTGCTGAATTTGGGTATGCCACTCTCAGTAAATCCCCATCATGCTTTACTAGACAGTCGCTATGAATGCAAGCTGGGAGTTGTAGTCCTCTAGTACAGTGGTAGCCAACTCCAGTCCTCGAGAGCTACCAACAGTTCACATTTTCCAGCTCACCCCTCAGGTGCACTCATGGAACTAATGACTTCACTTGTGATTCTGTGAGGAGACCTGGAAAACATGCACTGTTGGTAGCTCTCGGGGGCTGGAGTTGGCTACCACTGCACTAGTATATTTACACACCGTGCACCTAATCCTGGTACTGTTCGCCTGTCTTGTCCGTATTTTCTGCATCCCTTAGGCTTGACATAATACTTCCCTGACAACTTCAGAACTTTTCTGGCAGCTGGATCCCCGGCGCCTGCCTGTTAGGCTGATGAATGTCTCCTGTCTCCGAGACAAACGGCGCAGAGAGATGGGGCTTATTTCATTATGAAAATGAAGACCGCGGGCCAATTAGTCTAATGCCAAAACATAAATTTGAAAGCCACTCTAATAATTGTAGCAACATTAAAAACATAATGAAAACAAGATTAATTCTAACTTGGGTTATTTCATTTGGAAACGGCCCAATTAATCGCCGACTCGTTACGGCAACTATTTATCTTCCAAGGAGGAGGAGAAGTTCCGAAATCTGCTGTCCATCTTTAGCTGGATATTCTAATGACTGAGCGCTGACTTTGCCGACTAGGTCAAAGCCTACATTTAGCCATTTGGGGAAGCAAACGAAATCTACCAGAAAAACTCAGATGTTCAGCAGTATTCCCAATGCCCTGAACACAAGGGGGGATTTATTTACATTTGTGCAAGTTTTAATGTGGTAGAGACTCTACTAAGGCTGCATATGAGTTGATCTGTGTGCCCCCCCCCCCCCCCCCCCCCCCCTGAATCCACCACTGGTATTTAGAATCAGTAAGGACAATGTAGAATAAATGACCTCTAAGATCATCACAATGCCCAATACATTATAACAGCACGTTTACTTATTCAGTGGGCCTAATTCAGAGCCAATTGCTGCTCTGCTAAATTGCATAGCCCTGCAATCAGCTATACGCCGCCCAGTCGGAGTAAAATCCTGCCCTGTGCAAGCCTAGGAATCGATGTGCAAGGGGACGAATATTATGCCGATCAGCAATTAACAGCAAATCCATACGCCAGCCACTCAGCATGGAATGATTTCCCAGTGGGCACAGACTGTGCACAGCCCAGGACTTTCTTGGCAGCTGCGATATACATTGGCTCTTTGGGGCTGGAACTGACGTCACATGACCTCCCCTCAATCACCTGACCACGCCTACATTTTCCCTGACACTCCCAGAAAACGGCCAGTTATCACCCCCCAAACACTGGCTTCCTGTCAATCTACTTGGGAACGGCCAGCAATCACATAATAAGCGGAATCTTATCTCAGGATGACCTTGCGCATGCATACGGCTTATAGAAGTCTATCGATAAACGCCCGGCTTGGGAATTTGCAGCCGTGCAATCCGGTCTGAATCAGTACCAATGTCCAGCATATTATTTGTAATGTCCAAAACATATAACAGTCCCCTCCCTTATCCAGTACTGTGCGATCAGAGGTTCCCAATGTGGTCTAAACAGCCCATATTTTAAGGATAACCAAACTTGGGTACAGCATACCTCCCAACTGTCCTAATTTTCGTGGTACTGTCCTGGTTTTTTGAGACGGTCATGATTCCACCCAGGGCCAGCAGTGTCCCACAGCGGCAAAAATGGGGCATGCCTCATGGGAGGGCCGCAATATAGGCCATGCCCCTTGACCACAAGGCCCACCTCCAAATTTCAGCCACACACAGGACTCGCGATTTAAAGTTCCCAAAGGGTTGGGAGGTATGGTACAGGTGACTTAATTAGTATTTCAATCAATGTGACTTAAGCATCTATACTCAATTCTGGATATCCTTAAAACTTGGACCGGGCACTTTGAGAAGCACCTTTGGGCACCTCTGTGTTCGGTTCTCATTTGCCGCCAGGATATTATGCGCTAGAACACAATATAAACTAACACGGTACATTCATTGTCCAAATGTAAACCAGTCCAGGAGTGGTCCGATAGATTCAATATCCACAATCTTTATTAGACACCACAATGTTGACATGTACAATGGACACAAGAATCTGCAAATAAATCGCTATGTGATGGATTCGCAATTATTTAAGGGGCGTCTTCCATTCTGCCTGGACGTCGGCTTCTGGTCGCAGTCCTCTGCGATTTCTCTAATTAGCTATACGTGCTGAATTAGTCCCAATAGACGGGGAATGCTTGACAGAGCACAGACAGAACGTATAGTACAGCAATACCGGTAGGGATCACTGATCCCTTTTAGATGTCTCATTGCAGCGATATGTGACGCATCCAACAGCAGTTAAAAGGACGGAGCTGGAGCTGATTATGCCATTTAAAGCCTCTTCGGGTTGAACTGAGGGCATGTGCCATAGCGACAATTAACATTTTTCATAAGTCATAAATAGATGGTGAATTAATCTTTGTGCAGCTTATTCTGTATTCAGATATTCGTTATTTTCATAAAAACCACAAAATAGCCACATCCTTAAAAAAATTAGATATATACCAGTATAAAAATACTTTAGTTCCACAAAGCGACCTAGAGAGGGCCGTAGAGATGCAGAAACATACCCCTTGTGGAGGCCTGGGGTTCCAAATCTCAAGAAGGATTATTTTGCTGCTAGATGAGCACATTGCACACTATGGAATAAACCTACATCTGAGAGAGTGCGGGTTACATTGGGAACTAATGCCCTTAAGATACATTCTATATCCTCTCTACTACGGCTCCCTAAATAGGACGGTCCCTGAGCTAGAAACATAGAATGTGACGGCAGATAAGAACCACTTGGCCCATCTAGTCTGCCCCTTTTTTTAAACATGTTACCTCAAACCATATTTGATCCTTATTTCTTTGTAAGGATATCGGTATGCCCATCCCAAGCATGTAATATCCCATACTCTGGATGTTTGGGATGTTGCCAATCGCCCATACAACATCGCTCCGCTCCCTAGTCCTCTAGTCCTAATGTTTGATAACCCCAACTTCCAGCCAGGTTGTCATCCAGGCCATAGGTGCCGATTTATGTTTTTTCTGGTGGGTGCTCAAGCCAAAAATATAGAGGAGTGGCTTCATGGGGAAGGGGTGTGGCCACAAATAATACCAATTTATATTACAGAGCACAGTTGTCTCCAATATTCAAATTACGGCAACAGAGTTCCAAATCCATAAATGCCCCCACAGTGCAGGTACATAAATGCCCCCACAGTGCAGGTACATAAATGCCCCCAGAGTACAGGTACATAAATGCCCCCACAGTGCAGGTACATAAATTTCCCCCACAGTGCAGGTACATAAATGCCCCCACAGTGCCAAATACATAAATGCCCCCACAGTGCAGGTACATAAATGCCCCCACAGTGCAGGTACATAAATGCCCCCACAGTGCAGGTACATAAATGCCCCCACAGTGCAGGTACATAAATGCCCCCACAGTGCAGGTACATAAATGCCCCCACAGTGCAGGTACATAAATGCCCCCACAGTGCAGGTACATAAATGCCCCCCCAGTGCAGGTACATAAATGCCCCCACAGTGCAGGTACATAAATGCCTCCACAGTGCAGGTACATAAATGCCTCCACAGTGCAGGAACATAAATGCCTCCACAGTGCAGGTACATAAATGCCCCCCCAGTGCAGGTACATAAATGCCTCCACAGTGCAGGTACATAAATGCCCCCACAGTGCAGGTACATAAATGCCCCCACAGTACAGGTACATAAATGCCCCCACAGTGCAGGTACATAAATGCCCCCACAGTACAGGTACATAAATGCCTCCACGGTGCAGGTACTCCGTGGACAGAATTCACTCTTCCGGCAATGTGGGTGCTGCAGTCGCAAATTAGCAAGTCAATATGGCGTCCCAGCAGCGGGACTCCGGCCCGTGGGTGCTCACCAATTTCCATGGGTGCTCGGGCCCTTGAGCACCCACAGAATCGGCACTATGATCCAGGCGCATGTCTGCTGGCAGAATAACGGAATTAGGTTATTCAATGATATAACGCAAGACTCGTCATTCCGACATTCTCAGATATTCACACAAAATTTTCAATCCCACATAAACTTTTGTTTCTATATTTACAAATTCACCATTTACATTCCAAAATAACATCACAACTTAACCACAGATCCCCCAGGACTGTAGAGGGCATAGTGCTTCAGGGGACATCTCATTTCTACCCTATAGCCTTTACTTTTACCATCATCCCCCGGATGATAGAGATTCTCATGAGAGGACCTGGGAGACCGACTGACCTGGGAAGACTGGACTGATATTTACACTGATGTCGCTCCCAGTTCCCTCTGTGTCCGTGTGAAAGAAAACGCTTATAAGCTGTTTAACAGATGGTACTGTGGCCCTCATTCAGGTCTGTTTGTTAGTGCATGTGTTCACACGGGGGTGACGTTTAGCGTTCGCCCGGTGATGCAAGCCGGGGCGGGCCGCTGATGTCACCAGATGTCATCTGCCTGCTCATTTCACAGAGAGCGTACACGCATATAAAAGTGACCTGAGGGTGCGCGCCACATCTTTCGATGGTCGGCGACCATCGAAAGATGTGGGAGGTGCCCACTGGCATGTGAATGGATGTCTATGTACATCATACATTCGCATGCCGTGCAAATGTACGCGACGTGCGAATGGTGGGCCGGCGTACCACCATTTGCAGGGCGGGTTCTGGTTGACTCGCAAGGATGAGAATTTGCATCCGAATGAATCAACCAGAATGACCCCCTTCGTCCTCACCCTGAAATCTCCCTGTATGTTGGCGTTGTAGTGAGTCTGATGGAACGTTCCTTCATATCTGGTGGATAATGAGCTCCCCTCTGGACAGACCTGGGTGCATTGCCTGGCTCTATCTTACATACTCAGATCCACTTCAGTCCTAATTCTTCTCTCTGTATGTATCCCTGGGCAACTCGCATATGGCCTCGGCGACTAGATGTCTCATCGACACTGCCTGGAAATCAACTGAGGCACCGAATGTAAGTGAAATCATAGCTAGTATGGTATGTCCATTGTATGGAATTTATCACTAGCATATGCAAGGGTTCCACTACAAAGTTCTCTAAGGTCTGGTACTTCTTACTTTGGAGTTCCTCCTACATTCACTTGACCAGACTCCCTTCTAATATCCAATTGTTGTTATAGTTGTGTCCGTGTCTCTCTTCTCCTTCCCCTCTATTTTACTCTTCTTTCTCTTTTCTCTTTGTTATTTTTCCCTTTGCTTATTTTTTTCCCTCTCACTATATAAAACATGAATGAGACTTTCTAATTTGCCTCATTGACTTGTTTTTACATTTTTTCATTGTTTACTATGTATATTTGACCATTTATTCATTGATGTATTTTTGTGACATTGTGTGATAATGTTGTCAGACTTTTTTGTAAGTCTTCTCTGTAATGTCTCTCTCATTCTATATATAAAATATGTTTAAAAAAATATACTTTAGGCACATCCCCTCCCCCCCCCCCCCCCCCCCCAAAAAAAAAACCCTCCTAATTGTAAGACCACTGGTTCGTGATTGACATCCCAGCTGCGGATCTGATCTCACTATCTGACATACTATCTCAGAAAGGGGACAGTACAAAGACATCGTCAATGTCACCTTTACCTCCAGCCTCCAGCCCATTCTCACAGTCCTGTCCTCTGGGCCTTGAGTGAGTGACTGCAGGGACGAAACCTTTGCTCAGAGATTTATCTCTTTAATGTATAAACGTTTCATTATTACCCAAGGAAATATGTGGTGTTACATTAAAAGAAACATTGATGATGAGTTCTTTCTACATTAATTGTCAATACGTCTTTCATAGAGGACAAACACATCCTTAATGCTGTCTCCCCAGGTAATATATGGATCCAAATGTGAGCGAAAAATATATATATATATATATATATATATATATATATATATACTGGATGTCACTCGGATCCACGAAAAATTAACCACACAGAGTCAGAGGTTTGCCGGTCAACATTTCAGGACGTTAACCCTTCTAACTTATATTACATTATATAGGATGGGCATCGGAGCAAGTTGTATATATTGATTGGGAGTGCCAGGCCCCGTGGATTAGTATACATATATAGAGAGAGAGAGAGAGAGAGAGAGAGAGAGAGAGAGAGATAGGTTGATACAATGTCTGTATTCACGTGTATTGCTACAGATCAAAACAAAACATAACAGTGAAGTGGGGATTAATGATAAAGCATACAGATTTAAACATACAAATGCAGATGTACTGATCTATAATGCTGTGGTGTAGGGGTGCACAGGGGGTGGGTAGGGAGATGGATGGGGGGGGGGCGTCTTGGACTGGGGGTCGGTTGCCTGGCTGGGATGTTGTTGCTCTCTCCGTTGGTTCTGGGCTCAGGGGGTGTTGGTGTTCCCTGGGCTGCTTGGGTCGATCGGCTTCCAGGCGTCACGTCTGCGGGAGATGCCAGTGCACTGGGGAGGTTGGCGGCGGTTGTTCTGGAGGAACCTTGTGCTGTACCTCTTCAGGGTGACAGATCAGCCCCGTTCGCCGTCCGGGCTGCTGCGCTGTCCGTCACTCCTGTTTAGTACAGCGTGGTTCTTCTGGCAGGGAGCCGGGAAGCGGTTGGCGCTGATTAGCTGCCTGCCGCTGCGCTTCTCCTGCCGACAGAGTACCTACTCACCTTCTCCCTCTCCGGTGTGCCCGTGTTGTCCCTTTCTGCTTCCGCTAGTGTGATCTTGCCGGGCGGCCTTCTCCGTGTCTTCGACTTTTGTGATGCCGTCAGGTGATGGTCCCGCGTCACTGCCGGTAATTGCTGCCGGCTGTCCCGATCTTCTCTGTTGCTGTTGGTATCGCACGATCCCTGGCTGTGGTGGGGTGGGGTTCTCGGGGTTCTTTGGACGGCTGTGGCTTGTGGGTGCATATAGTAGATTCTCTCTCTTTTCCTCCAACGCGTTTCGGCCTTTGGATGGGCCTTCTTCTAGGGAGTTGTAGAGTGCTGCTCATGAGACTGCCTTTATTAGAGGTGGGCGGGTGCTGGGTGGGAGGTTTTTTGTTCCTCCCTATTTCATTGGTTCTTGGATCTCTCTCTTCATTGGTCGGCTGTGTTCCGTTTGTGATTGGTCTTTCTGGGCTGTCAGTCACCCTGGTCTAGTGTTTCTTCTGGTGGTGAGTTTCTGTCGGTGTGCCGACAGATTTCTGGCATCTGTTTGTGTCGACAGCTTGCTGTCATTAGTTTGTTCAGGGTTCAGATGTCTTTTTCTCTGTTGTTGTGCTTTGTATTTGTTTGTTGGGTTGTTACTGGTGTTGTTTTTTCTGCTGTGTCGACTGTTGGTTGTGTCGACTTATTCATCAGGTTTTTTATCTTTTTTTTTTTTCGTTTTAATGTTGATTATTTTCTGATACCAACAATCGATTTGACTTCATTGTCAAGGTTCAGACCTCTTGGGTTGAGTGTCTTCAATTCGTACATCCATTTCAGTTCTTTTGTATTGATGCGAAGGGTGTAGTTTCCTCCTCTCCAATCTGGTTTAACTTTTTCTATTCCAATGCATGTAAGAGATTTTGGGTTGCTGTCGTGGTAGAGATTGGAGAAAAAAAAGATAAAAAACCTGATGAAAAAGTCGACACAACCAACAGTCGACACAGCAGAAAAAACAACACCAGTAACAACCCAACTCTCTTGGAGAGAGAGATAAAGTATCAACCAAACAGCTTCTGTTGCTTTTCAAACACATACTGTATTTGAAAAACAGGAGCT
The DNA here is from genome assembly GCF_055691185.1 of Crinia signifera. Classification (NCBI taxonomy): domain Eukaryota; kingdom Metazoa; phylum Chordata; class Amphibia; order Anura; family Myobatrachidae; genus Crinia; species Crinia signifera. The sequence continues at coordinate 8,526,109 of NC_139224.1, read as the reverse complement.
TTGTGGTTGGTACTGTATCTCTCTCTCTCTCTGCCATATGTACTACGCTTCAACAATGACAGGAGCTGATTGGCTGGTACTTTATCTCGCTACAGTTTATAATAAAAGAAGCACCAATGTACAGTACAGACGTATTTGATGGAACATTGTGGCACTGTATTTACACAGAGCCAACCTGTATAGACAATGAGATCCATCCCCCTCTGTTATTAGTCGTCTCCGCCATGTCACTGCTATATTATTTTAATAGGAGATGGACTGAGGCTTTGGGGACAAGTGAGGTGTCAGCGTGTTCTCCTATCTGTCTGCCACAAGGTGCAGGGAGTCTGAGTATCGCCTACTGTACAGCAGCTTCTGATCCCCTGGGGAGGCATACCGGGCAGAGACACTCCCAGTATAGGAGTGCATGAGAAAATGAGACGGCCTACATTCTCCAGGCTTATAGGTAACAGCTGAGATCCCTGCAGGGAGAATAAGCCCCACTCCCACATACTCTCAGTGACGTGCCCGGACCTCATTAGCCTTGGCGTGACAGTGGGTACTAATGAGAGATAATGGAACATAAGCGGCTGCTGCTTCAGGGCAAATAACTCCACAGAATCTGGTCATTCAGCAACAGAGAGAGGATAAACCTGTGTTTTATTCCCATTGGGGCATATTTATCAAACATAAATTTTGTGGGAAATACCATTTTTTTGGAGGAGTATCTGCAAATGTCAGTATCCCCAGGATGTACTGGGGGCCAACTTTTAGCATCAAAATCGGAACACGCTAGAGATGTTCGTTTTTTGAAAATCCGAATCCACAAGTATTTTTTTGGATCAGAACCTGGTCCGGATCCTAGACAAAATCGCAATCCATATGAAAACAGGGGTGCAGCTGCTATGGGGCCCAGAGCTGAAGGGGGCCCATCTTTTCTGTCTAACTAATATGTTTTACATACATTTATTACCATCAGTTGCTAAATAGGGGGCCCTTACAAACTTTTGCTATGGGAGCTACGATTATCTAGGTACGCCTCTGCACTTGAGGGTGGTGTTGCCAAAACCAACACATGATAATTAGGGTCTTTTGGACCCTTGTCCGAAAGACAATGGTCCGTGCACAACTCTAGAAGACACATTATCCCTAATTATCACCGTCCTTGTATAAGTAAAGTTCCCTCCTCAATCTGTGGTCACACTCTCTCATTGGGCACAGGGGTATCTGGTCGGCAGGTTGACAATGTCTAGGTCATTACTGGGCGCCGATAAAACTCTCTACAACCCCGAGTCCTGTTCCTGAATATTAAGTTCACACATGCAAGAGTTTAAGCACACTGACACTATACATGTGGAACTACAATATTCAGCAAGCCAACTGCCTGGCAAGCATAGTTTAGCCATCCATAGATAAAGACATCATCGGCCCCCTATCACTTGCTGGCTGGCACTTTTCTGGGGCAATGGTCAGTAAATTGTGGCGGTGAAGGGGCGGGGGGATCGGGGAGGTTGGGGCTGCTTTGCAGTCTGGAGACATTGTTATCAGCCCTAACATAAAGAGTGCAGTGATGTGAAGAGTGCAATAATGTTGTGCCTAGGGGGCAGCCCTAAATTAGCCAGTGCCCCCTATGGAAATTGCTTCTTCTGTATACATTGAAGAAGGCCTAACCTCTTTCTCTCCTCCTATCCTGCCTACCCTACCCCTCCATCCGTTCCTACTTATCCTATTGTCTTTCGTTCGTCCGCCCACCTCCTTTTAGTCTGGTAACTCTTATGAGTAGGGTCCTCCTTCCTCACGTACTCACCCTACCTCTTTACCTCACCAGCGCTCCTGCCCTGTTCTTCCCTTCCTCTACTTCATCTTCAGTCTCCTCGACAATTTCCACACCTACTTCAGAACTGATGCTGGTTTTAGTTCTACCAGCTATACCCCTATTTATGCTGTAATTTATCAACACACCCTGTACGTTACCTTGTCATTTGTTTTTTTGTTTGCTATGTACGGCGCTGCGGACACTTTGCGGCGCCTTATAAATAAACAAACTACTACTACTACTAATTCTGTGAGATTTTTGATTGGCTTTTGGTTAAAATACCATTAAGGGGCTCAGTCACAGCCAAGAGCTGGGTAATTTGCGGAGAACCTTCCCCAGTGTGAAGCAGTCAGGAGACACCTTAAGGGTTCATGCCTGGTAACTGTCTTGAACCATCCTGGCCAACCAGTATCTCCAGCCGCGCTTGATGTGTAGGAACCTTCGGCGGAGTCTGTCGAAGTGAAAGAAGGCTAAAGCCCTTCGAAATCTTTAGGGGATCGGGGAATTTTAAGCTTTGATCTCGAAAGTCCTGTTTCCGCTCATCTTCTCCGAATGTGATCATTTCCAGCGTGATTACTGCGGCTTTCAGCTCAACGTAGAGGAGAAAAACATCACCAGATGTGGGGGACAAAGGAGTTAATGTACCTGAATCCTAATATCATCCGCCCGTGCGCTCAGCTCCGTTCAGACGCTTTGTTACCCTCTTATCAAATCTCACAGAGACCTTTATCTGCCATTTACAGAGAAAGGACCGCTGACATTTTCCTAGCTGGCTGGGTCTAATAGAATGTTCCATAGAGGAGAGAAACATTGTATCATGAATTCTAAGTAGGGAATGTCTACAAGTGGTCTTACATTGGAAGGTTGATCACGATGTAACATATATCAAGTCTGGATGTTCCCCCGTAGCCAGGCTACGTACGCAGCACAAATTATACAGGTAGCATTCCCCGCAGCCGCAGGCGACAGCGTCATCAGCGCTGTGTCTGCTGAGACCGAGTTTGTTTCAGGATATTAGAAAAAATTGGAAATACAGATTTTTTTCCCCAACAGTTAAGATAAAATAAATCAATTGCAAAGGGAGCAGGCGGTGTCCGCAAAGCTTCATCCGGGCAAAGGTTTTCTGGACGGAACATTTTAACCTGTTTTCACTCTCTATGGTAGCCGCAAATAACGGTCACAATTTCCAGACCGCCCAGCAGGTAACATGTTCCAGGTCAGCCGGCAGGTGCATAGGGAGAGTTCACAAACTGTCACATTTTCCAGAGCACAATGGTGATGCATTGTAAATGGTAGGAGGACATTTTTCAACATAACGAAGCAGCCAGTGACCATACTGATATAATTCTGCAAATCTAGGGGCCAAAATCTTTAGGGCCTGATTCAGAGTCTCTTATACTATTGTGAAACTTCGCAAAAGTACAACTGGGGGCGGTAGTCTGTGGGTGGTGGCGCCCAGTACAGGGTGCGGAAGCCTGTTCGGGGTAGACAGCTGATGTCACAGGATCTCAGCCGACTGCCCTGTCTGTGTCCAGGTGCTTGCATATAAAAGTCAGTCTGGGCTGCCGACAGTGCCAGATTAAGCCTTTGGGGGGCCCGGGGCACTTTAGACAGGGGGGCTCCCTTGTACTTGTCATTACTGGCCGCAAACTGCATGGGAAAATATTAGGTACTTGTTTCCTAGCACGGCGCCCATCTCGTTGATTGTATGCCTTAAGTTTAAGGTACTTAAGGCATACAATCAACGCGATGGACCCGATTTTCAATCACCAGCTAATTTGCCGGTGAAAGACAAAATCGCGTGCGATCAACCCGATTTTACATAGGTGACAATGTGAAATGGGCCAATATGGCCCATTTCACATTGAATATGTTTAAAAAGTATGTTTAATGCCCCCCCCCCCATTTTTAACGCCACCCCACTATTGACGCAAACCCGAAGCGTGGCGAGCACAGCGAGCCCACGAGGGACGGCGGTACGCTTCCTCCGACCTTTTCATACCCCCACCATCCACGTTGGCGTGGAGTTGATTTTATAAAGTGTGGCGAGCGCAGCGAGGGGATGCGGATACCTGTGAAGGTATCCGCGTCCGCTCGCCACACTTCAGGCTCGGTGGCTCGCTGCGCTCGCCACACTTTATAAAATCAACTCCACGCCGACATGGATAGTAGGGGTATGAAAAGGTCAGAGGACGCGTACCGACGCCCCTTGCCACGCTTCGGGTTGGCGTCAATAGTGGGGTGGCGTTAACAATGGTGGTGGGCATTTCAAACATATGGGGGGGTTTGGTATAAAAATGGGGGGTTTGGGGGCTTTTTACATTGAAATCAATGTAAAATCGGGTCTCAGGGACCATTTTACATTGATTCCAATGTAAAAATCAGGTCGATCGCGTCGATTGCATCGCATGCGATTTGGTTGGCATGCGATGCGATTGACGCGATTTTTCCGACCCGATGGATACAATGAAAATCGGTGGCGCCGTGCTAGGAAACAAGTACCGAATATTACATTGTCAAAACATAGAGTATAAACTAAGTCAATGGGTAACTGCAGGGGGGAGATTATATATATATATATATATATATATATATATATACACCACATGAAATCATGCACCTTACTCTGTAGGACTGTAGGAGACCTCACAGTCCTAGTGCTGCCTCTGATTAAAAACCCTCCCATGACTAGGCTGCTGCTGCTGCTGCTGTCCTCCATGGGCCTGAGAATCATGTAATGAGCTAGACCAATCAGAGCTCAGCACAAACCTCTCAGCCTCTGCCCTCTGGTGCAAAGTGTCATGGGCCTTAGTCAACTCCCAGTAATGCACTGCACACTTGTGCAGTCAGTGTGCCTTGGCTCCGGTGCTCAGCACCATTAATCATTGTCACATTGGCAGATAGGTGAAGCTGCAGCACTACCCCACCCATGCACAAAACCTTTAGCTAAAAAAAAAAAAAATGTTTTTTTTTTAAATACATGCCAACCACAGGGGGCCCCTAGCTAGAGGGGGGCCCAGGGGTACTGACCCCTTTTGCCCCGCTTTAATCCGGCCCTGGCTGACGACCAGCGATTGATTGTTCACCCGTATACATAGGAATGTGTAGGCAAGGCCAGTGGGCGGGATTTACCGGCGCACTATGCAGCAAATTTACACCGCATAACGAGTCAACATGAATCAGGCCTCTGTGTGTGGCAGGGGCGGATAAAGGTCTGTGGAGGCCCTGACAACAAAATTGTGGGGGCCACCACAGACACCCCCCCCCCCAGACAGCAGTGCCAGTGTGGGGGCCCCTTTTGTGTGGGAGCCCCGGGGCGACCGCTCCTGTCTCCCCGTGCTTAATCCGCCACTGTTGTGTGGACTTACAGTATGGGTTTTGTATTATCAATCACTTATATAGCGCCAGCATATCCCGTAGCGCTGAATAAAATCCTCCCGGCACCATTGCTGTCTAGAGCACAGAGAAAATACAGAATGAGGAGAAAATCGCAGCAAATTAGAGCAAAGCTGTGATCTTCCCCCAAGGAGCTAGCCATCTAATTACGGTTGTAAAGTCTTCTAATGGAGGCTGAGCGGCACGCATGGTGGTCCCTGGACCTCTGCGGCCATGCTAAATGAGGCGTCCCTCACACAATCTGTGTGCCCAGCATCACGCAGGCCGTGCGATACACGCCAACGTGGGATAACTCACATTACAGTCTCATCCGTGGGATATAAACACAGGTTATAGACACAAGCTCCCTGCATGAGACCCAGCGCCCCGGGCGACCCCGCTACACAACTAACGGCCTTTGTCTGCGAGAAGCTGCTGCAATTTACCGTGTGATCATATAAAAAGCAGATTTATCTCTCGCTGGTATTTGGTAGCGCTGCCCGGCCGTACCATTACAGAATACCAATAACAATAATAGAGACTAATGTCAGGGGAGCGGAGACTTCTCGTCCTCCTCTAGATCCTGGGGATGGGCGGCTTCTTTTAAAAAAGAAAGCTATTTTTAAATACTGTCCCAAAAGTTAGTGATTCAGTAACTAAATAAATAAGATGATACATAAGGTAGTAAAATACCAGCTACGTATAGAGAATAATCATTTCACCCTTTGGGTGGCAACGAGGCTGTGAGAGATCCACAAAATATCCGCTATAAAGGCCAACGTTGGCGCTCAAAGGGTAAAATTATAGAAAATGAATATTCTCAGGATGCAGGGTAAATCTGTCTGCACACCCACGTCTAAACTAACCAGAACAATGAACCACCAGAGGTCACGGGGACCTGATGGAGGGGTCTTGGCGCACGAGACTTGGGATCCGCCCGCGGTTTGATCACTGGAATCATGGTTTGTGTCCTTGTCACAGTAATAGCATCGCTCCTCGTGTTCCCCCTATCAGGACACTCATCAGCCTGTCCTTTGGCTTGTATATGTCTCCTGTAAACAAGTAATTAAATGAAATAAATGATACAAATGGCCTCTTTCATCACGGAAATGAATCGCTTAATATGCAGACAAACATGACTTAAAGAGCGTCATAAATCCTGCCGGAGGGTCCCGCTCGACAGACAAATTAACGCTCATAAACCATGTTCCTGGGCTGCAGACTGTTACCGACGTCCGCATGGAGGCTGGTGGGAAGCGGCTCGGAGGATGGGAGGATTTCTGGCCAGGGCAATGGGATTTATACTGTAGTGTGTCTGCCCTATACCCAGGGCCGGCAACAGAAATCTTGGGGCTCGGTACACTGATATCTCTGGGGCCCCCAACCCTGCCCCCCTTAGGCAGCGGATAGTTATTACATTGCATATTGGATTTTTGTTTTTGTCCCTCTCGCCTCTTACGCACTTTTCGTTTGATACATCCCACACCCTGAGTGGAGCCAAATGACTGCCTTACCCACGGGAGGCCAGTATACTAGTTTCAGCCCTGCTCTGCCATACGTGACTTCCATGTTTATATGATTTCCCTGCAAATGACGGCAGTCTGCAGATGGCTGTATTTATCAATGGTAAATAGTTAATGCGGTATTTCTCCAGTTGCTGTAGCAACTACAGTACACAGCAGCCAATCAGAACACACACACTCAGATAACAGCCATGACTCGCCTGCATTTTTCCAACCACTCCCCTTAAACTCGCCTTTACCACCTCTGAACAACCGCTTCCTGCCCCTCCCTCTCTGAGACAGAGGGGTAGATTTCTTCTCTGGTCTTTATCACTGGCCAATCAGCTCCTACCTTTCATTTTTCAAACCAAGCCTGTAACTTCACAGTTAGGAGCTGATTGGCCGGTGATTAAGTATCAGCCACGTTATCACTTCACCGAGCTTAATAAATCTGCCCCAGGGTCCACAGTGTGAGCAGAATCGCATCTGCAGCCTGGCGCATGCGCACTGGGATCGCAGCACATATGCAGTTTGACAAACAATTGCTCCGCTGCCTATCTGCCGTTACGCACTAATGTGAATGAGGCCCCTGGATACTAAGAGGGAATGTATCAAGGAACCTGGATGTTTGGCGGCTTTGAGAAACTCAGCACATCGCTGGCGATTTCACCCTGTTAAGCTGTCAATTATTAATTACAAAGATTGCTGCAATTGGGGGTGTGTCATAGGATCCACAGTCTTTAGTTCGACCCACATAGTCAACATGCACAAAAAGGGTCGACACAAGCTAAAGACCGACACATGGTCAACATGCGACCAAGGTCGACATGCTTTTTTCATGTTGTGGTTTTTTATGTCATACTTGCCGACTTCTTCAAACTCCTCTCCGGGAGAAGCCGAAGCTACGTTTTGGGGGCGGGGCAATGCTGAAGTCACTAAGCCACGCCCTCATGACTGGCAGCTGCAACAATTTGCGGGTCCGTGGATGGTGGGATGGGCTGAAATCGAATCGCGTCATTTTCAGCCCTGCCCCATCCCCGCGGACCCGCAAAAATTTGGGGGGTTATACCGTGGGGAAGGGGGGAACCAGGGCTGTGGGGAAAATTGTGGGGAGACTTGCCTAGGAATGGCCATCATTGCAATTGCCATTGATGGTTGCCATCAATGGCAATTCTGAACTGGCCATCGATAGTGCTAAACTATATAATGGCTGACCATCAATATTTTTACATATCGATGGACAGCCATTGTGTTTGATTGATTGGCCTGTGGGTCAATCAAAACATGGGGGCGAGGCTTCGCGGGTGTCGGGGGCGGAGCTATGCTCTGTGTCCAGGCACTTTGGAAAAAAAACGCAAAACATTGTTTTGCTATTCCATCGATGGCAAAAGTATTCGATATCGGCCATGAACCATCAATGATTTCGAATCAACGATGGTCAATGGCCATCCCTAGACTTGCCCCCCTTCCCGGGAGGGGGACCCGATTTGCGGCCATTTCGGGAGGGTAGGCAAGTATGTTTTTAGTGTCAAATTGTAGAATGATTAAATCACAGCGATTGCTCTGATCCTAGCAGAACGATAGATACCTCATGCATTGGCACGTGAACCCCTAAATTTAACCCCAGAACCTCGCTTTGTTATAGTGCATAATCCTCTAGCCTGGGAAGCCTGATCCCTAAATGTGCAGTCACCAGTCGATGGAATGTCTCCTCTGCGCCATCTCTGCGTCACCCATCCGGATCGTTCCCTAGATCTGTACCGGTCTGCATCAGCGCACAATACATTTGGCAAAAGGATTTGGCAAGTGCAATATCTGAAATTAATAAAATGTAATTAAGGAGAAAAGCTGATGCCTCCATGCTGTGATAATTAAGACAGATTCCTCTTAATTGCTTACAAGTATCATTACAAAGCAGGGTAATTTTGCAGAGCGTTGGGACAATAAATATTAATATTCATTCATTCTGCTGAGCTCTGTGCTGACTGCGGCTCCGGTATAAAGGCCTGATAGAGATCCCTCGTTCCCAGTTCATCCATAGACTGAGCTCTGGCAGCCGCAGGTTACAGGCTCTCAGTTCCAGCTGCGTCTCTGGATCCTGTGCTGGGGAGAGGGATCATCTGCGCACTCAGGCCTTCCTGTGTCACTCTGATTCCTGGATGGCCATGAAGCTGCCATTCTCTGTATTGCCGACAACATAAGAAGAAGAACTAATAAATGAAATAAATAAAACATGTGGATTGCAGATTTTTTCTTTTTTAAATACATTGGGCCAGATGCACTAAGCTTCAAAAGTGATAAACCACCAGCCAATCAGCTCCTACCTGCCATGTCACAGGCTGTGTTTGAAACGTGTCAGGCAGGAGCTGATTGGCCGGCTGTTTATCGCTCTCCATTGTATCACTTTTGAAGCTTAGTGCATGGAGGATAGTTTATTTACTACCCATCAGATTCTGTTTATCATTATTTTATTGCATTCTAGAAAATGATAGACAGAATCTCATTGGTTGCTATAGGCAACATAAACTTTTTTTTTTCATGTTTGGAAACTTTAGTAAATTTAGACCACATTTAAAAGTTAGGAGCCATCATCCCTCATAAAGACCATAACCCATCCCTTTGTTACCAGGGGGTTAACCCACGTTGAACCCCATCCTTGCCCCATCCAGCAGAGGTGGATTGTTATTGCTCAGATATACGGTCCTTGGGTAGACATATAATAGGTTGACATACATTGGGTCGACCACTAAAGATCGACGTGGCTTAGGTCAGCAAAGGAAATAGGTCGACGTGCTTAAGATCGACATGGATGGAAGGGCGACACGAGCATTAGGTTGGCAGTCAAAAGGTAGACACAGGGTTTTTCACTTTTTTTCAGCCGACATGTACCAACAGGCGGTATTTCATGCCCTATCATCCACTAGGGCATGGAGGGAGTGTGACGAGCGAAGCGAGCCATGTGAGGGGACGCGGTGCACCAATATGCTGTCGACATTCAGGAAAGAAGAAGTGAAAAACCTATGTCGACAGTTGACCTATTTCTGGTTGGCAGAGCTTACACTTGGATGACGCATGGGATGCAGATCACGGTGCAGGGCAGTCAGTTCTGTATTATGCATATTGCAGGGGTTCCTATGTACAGGTGTATGGGATGCGGACCACGGTGCAGGGCAGTCAGTTCTGTATACTGCATATTGCAGGGGTTCCTATGTACAGGTGCATGGGATGCAGACCACGGTGCAGGGCAGTCAGTTCTGTATTCTGCATATTGCAGGGGTTACTATGTACAGGTGCATGGGATGCAGACCACGGTGCAGGGCAGTCAGTTCTGTATTCTGCATATTGCAGGGGTTCCTATGTACAGGTGCATGGGATGCAGACCACGGTGCAGGGCAGTCAGTTCTGTATTCTGCATATTGCAGGGGTTACTATGTACAGGTGCATGGGATGCAGACCACAGTGCAGGGCAGTCAGTTCTGTATTCTGAATATTGCAGGGGTTCCTATGTACAGGTGCATGGGATGCAGACCATGGTGCAGGGCAGTCAGTTCTGTATTCTGCATATTGCAGGGGTTCCTATGTACAGGTGCATGGGATGCAGACCACGGTGCAGGGCAGTCAGTTCTGTATTCTGCATATTGCAGGGGTCCCTATGTACTGGTGCATGGGATGCGGACCACGGTGCAGGGCAGTCAGTTCTGTATTCTGCATATTGCAGGGGTCCCTATGTACAGGTGCATGGGATGCAGACCACGGTGCAGGGCAGTCAGTTCTGTATTCTGCATATTGCAGGGGTTCCTATGTGCAGGTGCATGGGATGCAGACCACGGTTCAGAGCAGTCAGTTCTGTATTCTGCATATTGCAGGGGTTCCTATGTACAGGTGCATGGGATGCAGACCACGGTGCAGAGCAGTCAGTTCTGTATTCTGCATATTGCAGGGGTTCCTATGTACAGGTGCATGGGATGCAGACCACGGTGCAGAGCAGTCAGTTCTGTATTATGCATATTGCAGGGGTTCCTATGTACAGGTGCACAGGATACAGACCACGGTGCAGGGCAGTCAGTTCTGTATGCTGCATATTGCAGGGGTTCCGATGTACAGGTGCATGGGATGCAGACCACGGTGCAGAGCAGTCAGTTCTGTATTCAGCATATTGCAGGGGTTCCTATGTACAGGTGCATGGGATGCGGACCACGGTGCAGGGCAGTCAGTTCTATATGCTGCATATTGAAGGGGTTCCTATGTACAGGTGCATGGGATGCGGACCACGGTGCAGGGCAGTCAGTTCTGTATTCTGCATATTGCAGGGGTTCCTATGTACAGGTGCATGGGATGCAGACCACGGTGCAGGGCAGTCAGTTCTGTATTCTGCATATTGCAGGGGTTCCTATGTACAGGTGCATGGGATGCAGACCACGGTGCAGGGCAGTCAGTTCTGTATTCTGCATATTGCAGGGGTTACTATGTACAGGTGCATGGGATGCAGACCACAGTGCAGGGCAGTCAGTTCTGTATTCTGAATATTGCAGGGGTTCCTATGTACAGGTGCATGGGATGCAGACCATGGTGCAGGGCAGTCAGTTCTGTATTCTGCATATTGCAGGGGTTCCTATGTACAGGTGCATGGGATGCAGACCACGGTGCAGGGCAGTCAGTTCTGTATTCTGCATATTGCAGGGGTCCCTATGTACTGGTGCATGGGATGCGGACCACGGTGCAGGGCAGTCAGTTCTGTATTCTGCATATTGCAGGGGTCCCTATGTACAGGTGCATGGGATGCAGACCACGGTGCAGGGCAGTCAGTTCTGTATTCTGCATATTGCAGGGGTTCCTATGTGCAGGTGCATGGGATGCAGACCACGGTGCAGAGCAGTCAGTTCTGTATTCTGCATATTGCAGGGGTTCCTATGTACAGGTGCATGGGATGCAGATCACGGTGCAGGGCAGTCAGTTCTGTATTCTGCATATTGCAGGGGTTCCTATGTACAGGTGCATGGGATGCAGACCACGGTGCAGAGCAGTCAGTTCTGTATTATGCATATTGCAGAGTTCCCTATGTACAGGTGCATGGGATGCAGACCACGGTGCAGGGCAGTCAGTTCTGTATTCTGCATATTGCAGGGGTTCCTATGTACAGGTGCATGGGATGCAGACCACGGTGCAGGGCAGTCAGTTCTGTATTCTGCATATTGCAGGGGTTCCTATGTACAGGTGCATGGGATGCAGACCACAGTGCAGGGCGGTCAGTTCTGTATTCTGCATATTGCAGGGGTTCCTATGTACAGGTGCATGGGATGCAGACCACGGTGCAGGGCAGTCAGTTCTGTATTCTGCATATTGCAGGGGTTCCTATGTACAGGCACATGGGATGCAGACCACGGTGCAGGGCAGTCAGTTCTGTTTTCTGCTTATTGCAGAGGTCCCTATGTACAGGTGCATGGGATGCGGACCACGGTGCAGGGCAGTCAGTTCTGTATTCTGCTTATTGCAGAGGTCCCTATGTACAGGTGCATGGGATGCGGACCACGGTGCAGGGCAGTCAGTTCTGTATTCTGCATATTGCAGGGGTTCCTATGTACAGGTGCATGGGATGCGGACCACAGTGCGGGGCAGTCAGTTCTGTATTCTGCATATTGCAGGGGTTCCTATGTACAGGTGCATGGGATGCAGACCACGGTGCAGGGCAGTCAGTTCTGTATTCTGCATATTGCAGGGTTTCCTATGTACAGGTGCATGAGATGCAGACCACGGTGCAGGGCAGTCAGTTCTGTATTCTGCATATTGCAGGGGTTACTATGTACAGGTGCATGGGATGCGGACCACGGTGCAGGGCAGTCAGTTCTGTATTCTACATATTGCAGGGGTTCCTATGTACAGGTGCATGGGATGCGGACCACAGTGCGGGGCAGTCAGTTCTGTATTCTGCATATTGCAGGGGTTCCTATGTACAGGTGCATGGGATGCAGACCACGGTGCAGGGCAGTCAGTTCTGTATTCTGCATATTGCAGGGGTTCCTATGTACAGGTGCATGGGTTGCAGACCATGGTGCAGGGCGGTCAGTTCTGTATTCTGCATATTGCAGGGGTTCCTATGTACAGGTGCATGGGATGCAGACCACGGTGCAGGGCAGTCAGTTCTGTATTCTGCATATTGCAGGGATTCCTATGTACAGGTGCATGGGATGCAGACCACGGTGCAGGGCAGTCAGTTCTGTATTCTGCATATTGCAGTGGTCCCTATGTACAGGTGCACAGGATGCAGACCACAGTGCGGGGCAGTCAGTTCTGTATTCTGCTTATTGCAGGGGTCCCTATGTACTGGTGCATGGGATGCGGACCACGGTGCAGGGCAGTCAGTTCTGTATTCTGCATATTGCAGGGGTCCCTATGTACAGGTGCATGGGATGCAGACCACGGTGCAGGGCAGTCAGTTCTGTATTCTGCATATTGCAGGGGTTCCTATGTGCAGGTGCATGGGATGCAGACCACGGTGCAGGGCAGTCAGTTCTGTATTCTGCATATTGCAGGGGTCCCTATGTACAGGTGCATGGGATGCAGATCACGGTGCAGGGCAGTCAGTTCTGTATTCTGCATATTGCAGGGGTTCCTATGTACAGGTGCATGGGATGCAGACCACGGTGCAGAGCAGTCAGTTCTGTATTATGCATATTGCAGAGTTCCCTATGTACAGGTGCATGGGATGCAGACCACGGTGCAGGGCAGTCAGTTCTGTATTCTGCATATTGCAGGGGTTCCTATGTACAGGTGCATGGGATGCAGACCACGGTGCAGGGCAGTCAGTTCTGTATTCTGCATATTGCAGGGGTTCCGATGTACAGGTGCATGGGATGCAGACCACAGTGCAGGGCGGTCAGTTCTGTATTCTGCATATTGCAGGGGTTCCTATGTACAGGTGCATGGGATGCAGACCACGGTGCAGGGCAGTCAGTTCTGTATTCTGCATATTGCAGGGGTTCCTATGTACAGGCGCATGGGATGCAGACCACGGTGCAGGGCAGTCAGTTCTGTATTCTGCATATTGCAGGGGTTCCTATGTACAGGCACATGGGATGCAGACCACGGTGCAGGGCAGTCAGTTCTGTATTCTGCTTATTGCAGAGGTCCCTATGTACAGGTGCATGGGATGCGGACCACGGTGCAGGGCAGTCAGTTCTGTATTCTGCTTATTGCAGAGGTCCCTATGTACAGGTGCATGGGATGCGGACCACGGTGCAGGGCAGTCAGTTCTGTATTCTGCATATTGCAGGGGTTCCTATGTACAGGTGCATGGGATGCGGACCACAGTGCGGGGCAGTCAGTTCTGTATTCTGCATATTGCAGGGGTTCCTATGTACAGGTGCATGGGATGCAGACCACGGTGCAGGGCAGTCAGTTCTGTATTCTGCATATTGCAGGGTTTCCTATGTACAGGTGCATGAGATGCAGACCACGGTGCAGGGCAGTCAGTTCTGTATTCTGCATATTGCAGGGGTTACTATGTACAGGTGCATGGGATGCGGACCACGGTGCAGGGCAGTCAGTTCTGTATTCTACATATTGCAGGGGTTCCTATGTACAGGTGCATGGGATGCGGACCACAGTGCGGGGCAGTCAGTTCTGTATTCTGCATATTGCAGGGGTTCCTATGTACAGGTGCATGGGATGCAGACCACGATGCAGGGCGGTCAGTTCTGTATGCTGCATATTGCAGGGGTTCCTATGTACAGGTGCATGGGATGCAGACCACGGTGCAGGGCAGTCAGTTCTGTATTCTGCATATTGCAGGGGTTCCTATGTACAGGTGCATGGGATGCAGACCACGGTGCAGGGCAGTCAGTTCTGTATACTGCATATTGCAGAGGTCCCTATGTACAGGTGCACAGGATGCAGACCACGGTGCAGGGCAGTCAGTTCTGTATTCTGCATATTGCAGGGGTTCCTATGTACAGGTGCATGGGATGCAGACCACGGTGCAGGGCAGTCAGTTCTGTATTCTGCATATTGCAGGGTTCCTATGTACAGGTGCATGGGATGCAGACCACGGGGCAGGGCGGTCAGTTCTGTATTCTGCATATTGCAGGGGTTACTATGTACAGGTGCATGGGATGCAGACCACGGTGCAGGGCAGTCAGTTCTGTATTCTGCATATTGCAGGGGTTCCTATGTACAGGTGCATGGGATGCAGACCACGGTGCAGGGCAGTCAGTTCTGTATTCTGCATATTGCAGGGGTTCCTATGTACAGGTGTATGGGAGGCAGACCACGGTGCAGGGCAGTCAGTTCTGTATGCTGCACGTTGCAGGGATTCCTATGTACATGTGCATGGGATGCAGACCACGGTGCAGGGCAGTCAGTTCTGTATTCTGCATATTGCAGGGGTTCCTATGTACAGGTGCATGGGATGCAGACCACGGTGCAGGGCAGTCAGTTCTGTATTCTGCATATTGCAGGGTTCCTATGTACAGGTGCATGGGATGCAGACCA
Organism: Crinia signifera; assembly: GCF_055691185.1. Taxonomy (NCBI): domain Eukaryota; kingdom Metazoa; phylum Chordata; class Amphibia; order Anura; family Myobatrachidae; genus Crinia; species Crinia signifera. Next base: position 8,510,950 of record NC_139224.1, on the reverse strand, counting down.
CGGGGCAGGGCGGTCAGTTCTGTATTCTGCATATTGCAGGGGTTACTATGTACAGGTGCATGGGATGCAGACCACGGTGCAGGGCAGTCAGTTCTGTATTCTGCATATTGCAGGGGTTCCTATGTACAGGTGCATGGGATGCAGACCACGGTGCAGGGCAGTCAGTTCTGTATTCTGCATATTGCAGGGGTTACTATGTACAGGTGCATGGGATGCAGACCACGGTGCAGGGCAGTCAGTTCTGTATTCTGCATATTGCAGGGGTTCCTATGTACAGGTGTATGGGATGCAGACCACGGTGCAGGGCAGTCAGTTCTGTATACTGCATATTGCAGGGGTTACTATGTACAGGTGCATGGGATGCAGACCACGGTGCAGGGCAGTCAGTTCTGTATACTGCATATTGCAGGGGTTACTATGTACAGGTGCATGGGATGCAGACCACGGTGCAGGGCAGTCAGTTCTGTATGCTGCATATTGCAGGGGTTCCTATGTACAGGTGCATGGGATGCGGACCAGGGTGCAGGGCAGTCAGTTCTGTATGCTGCATATTGCAGGGGTTACTGTGTACAGGTGCATGGGACACAGACCACGGTGCAGGGCAGTCAGTTCTGTATGCTGCATATTGCAGGGGTTCCTATGTACAGGTGCATGGGATGCAGACCACGGTGCAGGGCAGTCAGTTCTGTATTCTGCATATTGCAGAGGTCCCTATGTACAGGTGCATGGGATGCAGACCACGGTGCAGGGCAGTCAGTTCTGTATTCTGCATATTGCAGGGGTTCCTATGTACAGGTGCATGGGATGCAGACCACGGTGCAGGGCAGTCAGTTCTGTATTCTGCATATTGCAGGGGTTCCTATGTACAGGTGCATGGGATGCAGACCACGGTGCAGGGCAGTCAGTTCTGTATTCTGCATATTGCAGGGGTTACTATGTACAGGTGCATGGGATGCAGACCACAGTGCAGGGCAGTCAGTTCTGTATTCTGCATATTGCAGAGGTCCCTATGTACAGGTGCATGGGATGCAGACCACGGTGCAGGGCAGTCAGTTCTGTATTCTGCATATTGCAGGGTTCCCTATGTACAGGTGCATGGGATGCAGACCACGGTGCAGGGCAGTCAGTTCTGTATTCTGCATATTACAGGGGTTCCTATGTACAGGTGTATGGGATGCAGACCACGGTGCAGGGCAGTCAGTTCTGTATGCTGCATATTGCAGGGGTTCCTATGTACCATGCGCATGGGATGCAGACCACGGTGCAGTGCAGTCAGTTCTGTATTCTGCATATTGCAGGGTTCCCTATGTACAGGTGCATGGGATGCAGACCACGGTGCAGGGCAGTCAGTTCTGTATTCTGCATATTGCAGGGGTTCCTATGTACAGGCGCATGGGATGCAGACCAAGGTGCAGGGCAGTCAGTTCTGTATTCTGTATATTGCAGGGTTCCCTATGTACAGGCGCATGGGATGCAGACCAAGGTGCAGGGCAGTCAGTTCTGTATTCTGCATATTGCAGAGGTCCCTATGTACAGGTGCATGGGATGCAGACCACGGTGCAGGGCAGTCAGTTCTGTATTCTGCATATTGCAGGGTTCCCTATGTACAGGTGCATGGGATGCAGACCACGGTGCAGGGCAGTCAGTTCTGTATTCTGCATATTACAGGGGTTCCTATGTACAGGTGTATGGGATGCAGACCACGGTGCAGTGCAGTCAGTTCTGTATTCTGCATATTGCAGGGTTCCCTTTGTACAGGTGCATGGGATGCAGACCATGGTGCAGGGCAGTCAGTTCTGTAGTCTGCACATTGCAGGGGTTCCTATGTACAGGCGCATGGGATGCAGACCACGGTGCAGGGCGGACAGTTCTGTATTCTGCATATTGCAGGGTTCCTATGTACAGGTGCATGGGATGCAGACCACAGTGCAGGGCGGTCAGTTCTGTATTCTGCATATTGCAGGGGTTACTATGTACAGGTGCATGGGACACAGACCACGGTGCAGGGCGGTCAGTTCTGTATTCTGCACATTGCAGGGGTTCCTATGTACAGGTGCATGGGATGCAGACCACGGTGCAGGGCGGTCAGTTCTGTATTCTGCACATTGCAGGGGTTCCTATGTACAGGTGCATGGGATGCAGACCACGGTGCAGGGCAGTCAGTTCTGTATTCTGCATATTACAGGGGTTCCTATGTACAGGTGTATGGGATGCAGACCACGGTGCAGGGCAGTCAGTTCTGTATGCTGCATATTGCAGGGGTTCCTATGTACCATGCGCATGGGATGCAGACCACGGTGCAGTGCAGTCAGTTCTGTATTCTGCATATTGCAGGGTTCCCTATGTACAGGTGCATGGGATGCAGACCACGGTGCAGGGCAGTCAGTTCTGTATTCTGCATATTGCAGGGGTTCCTATGTACAGGCGCATGGGATGCAGACCATGGTGCAGGGCGGTCAGTTCTGTATTCTACATATTGCAGGGGTTCCTATGTACAGGTGCATGGGATGCAGACCATGGTGCAGGGCAGTCAGTTCTGTAGTCTGCACATTGCAGGGGTTCCTATGTACAGGCGCATGGGATGCAGACCACGGTGCAGGGCGGACAGTTCTGTATTCTGCATATTGCAGGGTTCCTATGTACAGGTGCATGGGATGCAGACCACGGTGCAGGGCAGTCAGTTCTGTATTCTGCATATTGCAGGGGTTCCTATGTACAGGTGCATGGGACACAGACCACGGTGCAGGGCGGTCAGTTCTGTATTCTGCACATTGCAGGGGTTCCTATGTACAGGTGCATGGGATGCAGACCACGGTGCAGGGCGGTCAGTTCTGTATTCTGCACATTGCAGGGGTTCCTATGTACAGGTGCATGGGATGCAGACCACGGTGCAGGGCAGTCAGTTCTGTATTCTGCATATTGCAGGGGTTCCTATGTACAGGTGCATGGGATGCAGACCACGGTGCAGGGCAGTCAGTTCTGTATTCTGCATATTGCAGGGGTTCCTATGTACAGGCGCATGGGATGCAGACCACGGTGCAGAGCAGTCAGTTCTGTATTCTGCATATTGCAGGGGTTCCTATGTACAGGCGCATGGGATGCGGACCACGGTGCAGGGCGGTCAGTTCTGTATTCTACATATTGCAGAGGTCCCTATGTACAGGTGCATGGGATGCGGACCACGGTGCAGGGCAGTCAGTTCTGTATTCTGCATATTGCAGGGGTTCCCTATGTACAGGTGCATGGGATGCGGACTATGGTGCAGGGCAGTCAGTTCTGTATTCTACATATTGCAGGGGTTCCTATGAACAGGTGCATGGGATGCAGACCATGGTGCAGGGCGGTCAGTTCTGTATTCTGCATATTGCAGGGGTTCCTATGTACAGGTGAATGGGACACAGACCACGGTGCAGGGCAGTCAGTTCTGTATTCTGCATATTGCAGGGGTTCCTATGTACAGGTGAATGGGACACAGACCACGGTGCAGGGCAGTCAGTTCTGTATTCTGCATATTGCAGGGGTTCCTATGTACAGGTGCATGGGACGCAGACCACGGTGCAGGGCAGTCAGTTCTGTATTTTGCATATTGCAGGGGTTCCTATGTACAGGTGCATGGGATGCAGACCACGGTGCAGGGCAGTCAGTTCTGTATTCTGCATATTGCAGGGGTCCCTATGTACAGGCGCATGAGATGCGGACCACGGTGCAGGGCAGTCAGTTCTGTATTCTGCATATTGCAGGGGTCCCTATGTACAGGCGCATGGGATGCAGACCACGGTGCAGGGCAGTCAGTCATGTATTCTGCATATTGCAGGGGTTCCTATGTACAGGTGCATGGGATGCAGACCATGGTGCAGGGCAGTCAGTTCTGTATGCTGCATATTGCAGGGGTCCCTATGTACAGGCGCATGGGATGCGGACCACGGTGCAGGGCAGTCAGTTCTGTATTCGGCATATTGCAGGGGTCCCTATGTACAGGTGCATGGGATGCAGACCACAGTGCAGGGCAGTCAGTTCTGTATTCTGCATATTGCAGGGGTCCCTATGTACAGGCGCATGGGATGCGGACCACGGTGCAGGGCAGTCAGTCATGTATTCTGCATATTGCAGGGGTTCCTATGTACAGGTGCATGGGATGCAGACCATGGTGCAGGGCAGTCAGTTCTGTATGCTGCATATTGCAGGGGTCCCTATGTACAGGCACATGGGATGCGGACCACGGTGCAGGGCAGTCAGTCATGTATTCTGCATATTGCAGGGGTCCCTATGTACAGGTGCATGGGATGCAGACCACGGTGCAGGGCAGTCAGTTCTGTATTCTGCATATTGCAGGGGTTCCTATGTACAGGTGCATGGGATGCAGACCATGGTGCAGGGCAGTCAGTTCTGTATGCTGCATATTGCAGGGGTCCCTATGTACAGGCGCATGGGATGCGGACCACGGTGCAGGGCAGTCAGTTCTGTATTCTGCATATTGCAGGGGTCCCTATGTACAGGTGCATGGGATGCAGACCACGGTGCAGGGCAGTCAGTTCTGTATTCTGCATATTGCAGGGGTCCCTATGTACAGGCGCATGGGATGCGGACCACGGTGCAGGGCAGTCAGTCATGTATTCTGCATATTGCAGGGGTTCCTATGTACAGGTGCATGGGATGCAGACCATGGTGCAGGGCAGTCAGTTCTGTATGCTGCATATTGCAGGGGTCCCTATGTACAGGCGCATGGGATGCGGACCATGGTGCAGGGCAGTCAGTCATGTATTCTGCATATTGCAGGGGTCCCTATGTACAGGTGCATGGGATGCAGACCACGGTGCAGGGCAGTCAGTTCTGTATTCTGCATATTGCAGGGGTTCCTATGTACAGGTGCATGTGATGCAGACCACGGTGCAGGGCAGTCAGTTCTGTATTCTGCATATTGCAGGGGTTCCTATGTACAGGTGCATGAGATGCAGACCACGGTGCAGGGCAGTCAGTTCTGTATTCTGCATATTGCAGGGTTCCTATGTACAGGTGCATGAGATGCAGGCCACGGTGCAGGGCAGTCAGTTCTGTATTCTGCATATTGCAGGGGTTCCTATGTACAGGCGCATGGGATGCAGACCACTGTGCAGGGCGGTCAGTTCTGTATTCTGCATATTGCAGGGGTTCCTATGTACAGGTGCATGGGATGCAGACCACGGTGCAGGGCAGTCAGTTCTGTATGCTGCATATTGCAGGGGTTCCTATGTACAGGCGCATGGGATGCAGACCACGGTGCAGGGCAGTCAGTTCTGTATGCTGCATATTGCAGGGGTTCCTATGTACAGGTGCATGGGATGCAGACCACTGTGCAGGGTTGTCAGTTCTGTATTCTGCATATTGCAGGGATTCCTATGTACAGGTGCATGGGATGCAGACCACGGTGCAGGGCAGTCAGTTCTCTATTCTGCATATTGCAGGGGCTCCTATGTACAGGTGCATGGGATGCAGACCACGGTGCAGGGCAGTCAGTTCTGTATTCTGCATATTGCAGGGGTTCCTATGTACAGGTGCATGGGATGCAGACCACTGTGCAGGGCAGTCAGTTCTGTATGCTGCATATTGCAGGGGTTCCTATGTAAAGGTGCATGGGATGCAGACCACGGTGCAGGGCAGTCAGTTCCGTATTCTGCATATTGAAGGGTTCCCTATGTACAGGTGCATGGGATGCAGACCACGGTGCAGGGCAGTCAGTTCCGTATGCTGCATATTGCAGGGTTCCCTATGTACAGGTGCATGGGATGCAGACCACAGTGCAGGGCAGTCAGTTCTGTATGCTGCATATTGCAGGGGTTCCTATGTATAGGTGCATGGGATGCAGACCACGGTGCAGGGCAGTCAGTTCCGTATTCTGCATATTGCAGGGATTACTATGTACAGGCGCATGGGATGCAGACCACAGTGCAGGGCAGTCAGTTCTGTATGCTGCATATTGCAGGGGTTCCTATGTACAGGTGCATGGGATGCAGACCACGGTGCAGGGCAGTCAGTTCTGTATTCTGCATATTGCAGGGGTTCCTATGTACAGGCGTATGGGATGCAGACCACGGTGCAGGGCAGTCAGTTCTGTATTCTACATATTGCAGGGGTTCCTATGTACAGGTGCATGAGATGCTGACCACGGTGCAGGGCAGTCAGTTCTGTATGCTGCATAATGCAGGGGTTCCTATGTACAGGTGCATGAGATGCAGACCACGGTGCAGGGCAGTCAGTTCTGTATTCTACATATTGCAGGGGTTCCTATGTACAGGTGCATGAGATGCTGACCACGGTGCAGGGCAGTCAGTTCTGTATTCTGCATATTGCAGGGGTTCCTATGTACAGGTGCATGAGATGCTGACCACGGTGCAGGGCAGTCAGTTCTGTATTCTGCATATTGCAGGGGTTCCTATGTACAGGTGCATGAGATGCAGACCACGGTGCAGGGCAGTCAGTTCTGTATTCTGCATATTGAAGGGGTCCCTATGTAGAGGTGCATGGGATGCGGACCAGGGTGCAGGGCAGTCAGTTCTGTATTCTGCATATTGCAGGGGTCCCTATGTACTGGCGCATGGGATGCAGACCACAGTGCAGGGCAGTCAGTTCTGTATGCTGCATATTGCAGGGGTCCCTATGTACAGGTGCATGGGATGCAGACCACGGTGCAGGGCGGTCAGTTCTGTATTCTGCATATTGCAGGGGTTCCTATGTACAGGCGCATGGGATGCAGACCACGGTGCAGGGCAATCAGTTCTGTATGCTGCATATTGCAGGGGTCCCTATGTACAGGCGCATGGGATGCAGACCACGGTGCAGGGCAGTCAGTTATGTATTCTGCATATTGCAGGGGTCCCTATGTACAGGCGCATGGGATGCAGACCACGGTGCAGGGCAGTCAGTTCTGTATTCTGCATATTGCAGGGGCTCCTATGTACAGGCGCACGGGATGCAGACCACGGTGCAGTGCAGTCAGTTCTGTATGCTGCATATTGCAGGGGTCCCTATGTACAGGTGCATGGGATGCAGACCACGGTGCAGGGCAGTCAGTTCTGTATTCTGTATATTGCAGGGTTCCCTATGTACAGGTGCACGGGATGCAGACCACGGTGCAGGGCAGTCAGTTCTGTATACAGCATATTGCAGGGGTTACTATGTACAGGTGCATGGTATGCAGACCACGGTGCAGGGCAGTCAGTTCTGTATACAGCATATTGCAGGGGTTACTATGTACTGGCGCATGGGATGCAGACCACGGTGCAGGGCAGTCAGTTCTGTATGCTGCATATTGCAGGGGTCCCTATGTACAGGCGCATGGGATGCAGACCACGGTGCAGGGCAGTCAGTTATGTATTCTGCATATTGCAGGGGTCCCTATGTACAGGCGCATGGGATGCAGACCACAGTGCAGGGCAGTCAGTTCTGTATTCTGCATATTGCAGGGGTTCCTATGTACAGGTGCATGGGATGCAGACCACGGTGCAGGGCAATCAGTTCTGTATGCTGCATATTGCAGGGGTCCCTATGTACAGGCGCATGGGATGCAGACCACGGTGCAGGGCAGTCAGTTATGTATTCTGCATATTGCAGGGGTCCCTATGTACAGGCGCATGGGATGCAGACCACGGTGCAGGGCAGTCAGTTCTGTATTCTGCATATTGCAGGGGCTCCTATGTACAGGCGCACGGGATGCAGACCACGGTGCAGTGCAGTCAGTTCTGTATGCTGCATATTGCAGGGGTCCCTATGTACAGGTGCATGGGATGCAGACCACGGTGCAGGGCAGTCAGTTCTGTATTCTGTATATTGCAGGGTTCCCTATGTACAGGTGCACGGGATGCGGACCACGGTGCAGGGCAGTCAGTTCTGTATGCTGCATATTGCAGGGTTCCCTATGTACAGGTGCACGGGATGCGGACCACGGTGCAGGGCGGTCAGTTCTGTATACAGCATATTGCAGGGGTTCCTATGTACTGGTGCATGGGATGCAGACCACGGTGCAGGGCAGTCAGTTCTGTATTCTGCATATTGCAGGGGTCCCTATGTACAGGTGCATGGGATGCAGACCACGGTGCAGGGCAGTCAGTTCTGTATTCTGCATATTGCAGGGGTTCCTATGTACTGGCGCATGGGATGCAGACCACGGTGCAGGGCAGTCAGTTCTGTATTCTGCATATTGCAGGGGTTCCTATGTACAGGCGCATGGGATGCAGACCACGGTGCAGGGCAGTCAGTTCTGTATTCTGTATATTGCAGGGGTTCCTATGTACAGGTGCACGGGATTCGGACCACGGTGCAGGGTGGTCAGTTCTGTATTCTGCATATTGCAGAGGTTCCTATGTACAGGTGCATGGGATGCAGACCACGGTGCAGGGCAGTCAGTTCTGTATTCTGCATATTGCAGGGGTTCCTATGTACAGGTGCATGGGATGCAGACCACGGTGCAGGGCAGTCAGTTCTGTATTCTGCATATTGCAGGGGTTCTTATGTACTGGTACATGGGATGCGGCCCACGGTGCAGGACAGTCAGTTCTGTATTCTGCTTATTGCAGAGGTCCCTATGTACAGGTGCATGGGATGCGGACCACGGTGCAGGGCAGTCAGTTCTGTATTCTGCATATTGCAGGGGTTCCTATGTACAGGTGCATGGGATGCAGACCACGGTGCAGGGCAGTCAGTTCTGCAGTATGCTGCATATTGCAGGGATTCCTATGTACAGGTGCATGGGATGCGGACCACGGTGCAGGGCAGTCAGTTCTGTATTCTGCATATTGCAGGGGTTCCTATGTACAGGTGCATGGGATGCGGACCACGGTGCAGGGCAGTCAGTTCTGTATTCTGCATATTGCAGGGGTTCCTATGTACAGGTGCATGGGATGCAGACCACGGTGCAGGGCAGTCAGTTCTGCAGTATGCTGCATATTGCAGGGATTCCTATGTACAGGTGCATGGGATGCGGACCACGGTGCAGGGCAGTCAGTTCTGTATTCTGCATATTGCAGGGGTTCCTATTTACAGGTGCATGGGATGCAGACCACGGTGCAGAGCAGTCAGTTCTGTATTCTGCATATTGCAGGGGTTCCTATGTACAGCTCAGAGCCACACGCTACAGTGTAAATGAAGACATGGCGTGCCAAGTGTTTTTTCCTCCTTAATCATAAATGACAGCCAGATTACATAAATGTCTGATCTATCATCTCCTCTGGATTTTATAACTCCTGTTTCTCGTGATAACAATTCCATTTTTATATTACGCATTTATGCATTTTTTTATAAGCAATGATACATTGCCCGGGGACTTTTACTGCCGAATATTGAAGCATCTTTCATGTCTTTATCTCGTTACTGTTTAAATACTAGAACGCAGCATATAAGTCTCACAGTTACTGCCTGTATATGGCTCTGACTCTCTACACAAGTGCCTGGATATATGGCTTATTATTACACATTGGCAGCAGGCCGGGTAACCCCCTGAGGACGCTCCAAATCTCCCGGCTATTTAGTGAGGACGAGGTGATAACGGGGTAAAATATCCACTGAAGGCAATTGTCACACGAAATGCCAGCCCACCCTCAGGAAATGGTGTGTATATAGGAAATATGTGTAAACAGTGTATAACATTTCTGCCTTACACCTAACAACAACCCAGTTACTTAATCAGTGGAGTGGTTTTATGGAATATAAAGCAGGTACAACTGTACTCACTGTTATATACACTGTTAGATGGAGAAGTATACAGTACATGAAGGTACTAGGTAGTGATGCAGGATGCTGAGCACCATCTAAAACAGCAGGTACCTGATGTCTCAAGTGACTACTGTCTCCCACTGTGTCACGCTCACACAGGTTCAAAATGGCTCCACCCATGCTCAGCAGTAACCTGGGTGGCCATCTTGGCACAGTGAATGAAGCTTCCCTAGATGAGCAGCAACATGAAATCTGCTCAGCAGCACACTCCAAATTCAAGTGTTCTGTTGTGTTCATCCGCCATAATGAAAAACAGTACAGTATAGGAATGTATTGGCGTCCATATCGGTAGGTTTTATTAGTGATAAAATCTCAAGTAAATATTTACTTTGCTCTTATTTTTCTTGTTAAACAGAATAAATTGAATCATCGGTCCCTGACCCGTAAAGCTTGTTCAAATTGTCAACTTTTTTGGGAGGAAGAAACACCTGGAAAATGGAGAGAACATACAAACTCCACATATTGCTCTGCTATCTCTCAATATCTTTATTCATTCTGCAACAGGACATGTGGTTCACTGGTTCACAAAAAAACTGTTACCAGGGGTGTAGAGAGGGGAAGGGGTGAGTTCAAAGATGTTAATAACCCATCCCACCCCCAACATGGCGCGTGTGGCCATACCAATTTCAGCAGTAAGAGTGACCATGAATCTGCCCTCTGAAATTGGTGTTTTTAATGATACAAGTCAGTGTACTGTATCATGTATTATGTATTTTGCCTGTAAATAGATGCAATGGAATTATGCTGCATAGATAATAATTTGCTACATACAGTGAAAGGTCTGTAATAATAATAAATGGGTATAATTCCCTGTTATAATATGCCCCTGTGGGCAGGACAGGCAGTGTGATACAGCTGAATCTGGTACAAGGTTATTGGCTGCCTTATTACATATATTGTACGGTATTTGGCCTCTGCCCTTATTATACAGTGCTGACAAGTTGAATGTACTGTATATGTTTTAGAACAAGCAAAACTGACCTTGCAGTAGCCTGGAGCGAGTTTATTATAATATATATTGTAAAAAGCCCTGATCACTTAAAGGACTACTGCACCCCTGATGTGAAATGTTGAGATATAAACCATGAAGGTAAAGTACGCTGTTTAGTGTAACTCTGACATTAAACAGCCAAGTATTATCTCCACACTCCAATACTGACAGCTGGTGCCCCTCCAGATGTATTAAGCCTTAGCAAGAGATAAATGCAAGGGTGATAAAGAGAGATAAAGGACCTGCCAATCATATCCTAGCTGCCATGTTACAGACTGTGTTTGAAAAAGTCAGTAAGGAGCTGATTGGCTGGACGTTTATCTCTCTTTATCACACTTGCATTTATCTCTTGTTAAGGTTTAATACATCTGCCCCAGTGTCCTAATGAGGTGAGGTTGTAAATCTGAGACTACAGTTCTGTGAGCTGCTGTGATGTCATCATTCCTGTCCCAGTTTCTGAATCCACCAATGTGTATAGTGAATTTCTGCTGGGCAAGTCCACAAATCTGTCGCTTACACTTTGGGGTCACAGCTCTCACAGTAACTATTCAAATGACCCCCTGCACACGTTTCCCTGTCACTAGTTTTTTACAGCGATGGGGAAACGGCGTGCGCGGCCGCTAAAACAGCGAGGCTCGCAGCTAACTGTAACGGGATTCCTGCATTAGCTGCGAACCTGGCTGTTTGTGGGAATCCTCGCTGTCCTCTGATAGCTAGGATTCCTCCTGAATGTTGAATACGGGGAGCGGTCGGTGCGGGGGTTTACCTCCTCGCCGGCCACACTGAATACAGGCCTTTGACTCTGTCTATGCTTGTTGTGGGGTAGGTTTGGCTTACAAACTATTTATGGATAGCCACCATGGTAGACAGTTTCAAAGAGCCAATGGCGCTCCACCATCCTCATTGATGGTCTTTTCTTCTCTCTTGCAGAGCACCCCCTATGGGGTCTTTTTTACCACTTAGTGCTGGGACACAGACCCTAGCTCCGCCCTTAATGCTACCCATTCTATTTTTCTGGAAACATAGGTTCAGGAACTCCAGGTCTGGGGGTGGATCAATTAAATAAAAAAAAAAAAAACATATATAATAGAGAGAGGGAGGGAGAGATAGATGTATATATTGTATTTAGAAAGTCCCACCCACACTGCTGATTGGCCTGCTAATTAATAGAGAAGGAAAGACAATGAGTGAAGCCATCAATGGTTTTATACCATTGAGGTTATCCAATAATGGCCATGTCTACTGTGCAGAAATGAAATAGCACATGGTGGTCATATCGAAGTGAAAACATTCGTCGTCCGATAATCGTCGGGGTTGTGAATTCACAGCCCTGCATTCAGGTCTGAATAGGGCCTACGATACCAAGTGTTTGGTGTGTTTGGTGCAGAGAAAGACTGCAAAAGGCACCTAGTGTGTCTGGAGCAGCATAAACTTACCAGACCATGGCAGACAGCTGCCACTCTATCCCACTAGGGCTGGAAGTGGGTAGGCTTTGCAAGGAACAGGGATGCATAGTTACAGGAGGGTGGTGCACATAGGTAGTTGAAGAAGATAGGGGTGTGGCCTGTTAGGACATAGCACTGCATCTGGAAGATTCTTCCTGTTTCCAGTTGAGACGTGGTGCTGTACAACTGTTTAATTGGCATAATCTGTCCTTCTTCATTTCTCTTTTCCTTTTCATTTCAATATTTTCCTATAAATCTTCCTTTATCTATATCTCTGCTTAACCCTTTGAGGTCCGCACCACAAAAAAGCAAAGGAAAAAAAATATATTTACATTTTTTATTCACTGAGGATAATAGTAACAACAACCAAAAACATTTTTTTTAAAATGAGACCCCACAGTTTTTGAGATATAGGCCTCTACCAAACGGCTGAGAAATCTTTTTTTTTGGTGTGGACCTCAAAGGGTTAAGCTTTCTCTGCTTTCTTCTATACTTTCCATTTTTATGTCAATAAAGCTAGACTTTGCTGTAGTGCAGGGATGGCAGCTAGGCCCAGACGCAGCGCGGGGGTACCCACCCATTTTGTGGGTAGCGTGAGTGATTTAGTAGCACCCGGGGGAGGTAGCGGGACCCAAGGCAGGGCTAGCATCGCAGCGGGGACAGGGTGCTGAAGCTATGGTAGCCAGCGCAACCGTCGCAGGCATGTCCAGGTCCCGCGCCGACGTGTCTTCGCCAGAGGCACCGGGCGCTAGGCGCGGTAGGTCAGCTGGGGGGCGTCGATCGTCAGTCCGGCACAGAGCAGAGAAACCGCAGTAGTACACGGCGGGTGAGGGGCCGGGGTGACGCGTAGCGGAGCAAGGGGAGAGGCACCGGAGTTAGGTCAAAACCTTCGGAAACACCTCAAGTCACTCAGGAAACTGGGGTGCGAGGAGCTGCGCAGCGAGATAGGAGCAGGGGAAGGCGCGCGGCGGGCAGAGCTTTGCCTTCGGCGCCATCTTGTGGCACCCATGAGGCTTTAGATAATGGCGGCCGCAGTATTTTGCAGCCTCTAGGTAGAGAGACGGGGAGAAGTGGTAATGTGCTTGATGGGCGCCCAGGGACACATGTTAGGCATAACAGTGAGAGTGGATCTTCCTTCTCTGCTGCTGGGTCGGAGGGATCCTTCAGCAGCATGGACGAAGACATAGGGGAGTGGGCTGAACAGGGCCCTTCTGCTGTATTAATGGATGATATAGAAGGAAGGGGTAATGCTATGAGCAGGCGTGCAGCCAGGCGGCGTCTAGCTGCTGGGAACACTGCACTCGGGCCCGCGGCTGAAGAAGGCTGTGGGGCCAGCAGGAACAGGCGCCCTCAGGGCCATTCTTAGTCGGAATGCCTACAGCTCTTTTTTTTTCGTTGCCGATCTCTGGATTCATTGGACAATATGACGCTGGGAATCTCAGGTCGGCTAATGAATTTCCGGAGGTACTTAGGAACAAAGTTAAGGCCAAAGTAGAATTAGGGAGGATGGTAGGCCCTTTTACTACGTTACCCATTCCAGATTTGGTGTTATTACCGGTGGGTGTTGCATACCTCCCAACTTCTGTGTTGGGGAAATAGGGACACTCGCGCGGCGAAGCCGTGCGAGCGCCCGAAAAGGGGGTGGGGCGTATGTAAATGAGGGTGCGGCTTATGATAATTAGCCACGACCTCATTTTCATACGAGAATAGACGCTGTGCGCATGCGCACAGCGTCTATTCTACTAGATTGGGGGGTCTCCTAACTGCCACCCCCGCAGCGGGACAATGCCTGCCGCGGGTGGGACAGCAGGACAGGACCCGAAAATCGGGACTGTCCCGCTGTAATCGTGACTGTTGGGAGGTATGCGTTGTTCCTAAGAAAGTCCCTGGCAAATTTAGGCTTATTCAGCGTCTATCTTGGCCTAGGGGTGCTTCCGTAAACGACGCCATTGTAGTGTCAACTAATTGTTTGAATCTGCATTGGATATCATTTAAAAATATGGATACAGCACCCTTATGTGTAAGCTTGATGTTGAGTCGGCTTTCAGGCTGCTGCCCCTTCACCCATCTGCCCCTAAATATATGGGATTTAAGCTGGCAGATGGGTTTTATGTAGATAAGTGTCTGTGCATGGGTTGCTCAATCTCCTGTGCATACTTTGACCGTTTCAGTACCTTTCTGCAATGGTGTTTGCCGGAGGTTACTGGCGCATCGAGTATTACTCAACGATTTCCTGTTTGTGGGTCCACACAATTCGGATTATTGCAGGAACTTGTTGACATCCGCATTATCACTCTTTAGGCAGCTGGGGGTTCCGGTGGCCATCGATAAAACAGAGGGCTCTTCGGAATGCTTAATGTACTTAGGTATTGAGATTGATACTTCAAGGGGTCTTTGCAGGCTGCCCAGTGATAAAGTTAGGCGTTTGCATGACGAGATACTATTTGCACTGGCAGCTGGCAAACTTACCCTTAAACAGGCTCAGTCCTTACTGGGCCTGTTTAACTTTGCATGTAGAGTGATACCCATGGGCAAGATATTTTGTAGGAAATTGCAGAGGGCGACGATAGGTATTCGTAGACCTCATCATTTTCTACGATTATCGGCAGAAATTCGAGGCGACCTAATGATATGGGAATTTCTTTTTAGTTAACTTTAATGGGGTACGCCTGTGGCAAGAACCTGCTGTTGCTAACTCAGAGTTGGAATTGTTTACCGATGCGGCAGGAGGGTCAGGCTTTTTTCTCAGGCCGATGGTGTGCCGCCCGCTGGCCTCTAAACTGGAGACAAAGCAGCCTGATAGGAAAAATCTCCAAGAGGAGAATATTCCCTATCATGGTTGCATTGGAGTTGTGGTTCGACTTGTTGAGAAACAGGGAAGTTGTATTTTGGTGTGACAACTTGGGAGTGGTATATGGTAAGTCCACTTCTCTGCCTGTGCTCAGAGCAAGGATAGTCTTGATATGTTTGGTGAACAACATTGCGTTGCGAGCCAGGCATGTTCCCAGTATAAGTCATGAGATTGCTGACGCCCTGT
Source organism: Crinia signifera (assembly GCF_055691185.1). Lineage (NCBI taxonomy): Eukaryota > Metazoa > Chordata > Amphibia > Anura > Myobatrachidae > Crinia > Crinia signifera. Next base: position 8,495,733 of record NC_139224.1, on the reverse strand, counting down.
CTCGATTCGAGTGGGAACGGTTTAGGCGTCTCGCCTTTGGCCCACAGATTTGGTGAAGAGTGTCCATCTGCAACTTTCCTGGCCTATCTGGGTGCCTGGGAGAGATGGAACCAATTTATCCTCGAACAGGGTGGCGGAGATAAGAGTTTAAGAAAATGAATTCTTTCCTTCGTTTGGCAATTTCATGCTTCCGGCAAATCGCCCAGTTACGTCGGGCGTATCTTGGCTGGCATTTCCTTCTTCCTGCGTCTTCGGGCGGAGAGGGATATCACCAAATCCTTCTTCCTCTTGAGGATGCTGAAAGGGTGGGCAAGGGCATTCCCGCCCTTGCCTGTCAGAAGACGGCCTATTGATGGCAGTACAATATGTCGTACCTTAGGGTCCTTGAGTAGTGCTTGTTCGTCGGATCATGAGGTTCGGCTGTTTCGGATGGCATTCACAATGGCCTATCACGACGTATTCAGGGAGGGTGAACTAGTGTCTGCCACGAGAGCAACCAAGTCACCTATGCTTATGCTGCATGTTGATGTGTGCCACAGCGGTCTGTGGTGTAGGATACAGCGTTCCAAGACTGACGTAGTTGGTAGGGGACAGTGGGTTAGGATGGGCCGTTGCCGTGATCACCAAATTAGTCCGGTGTTGACCGTGGAGGCTGCGGACGTCCCCTATCGCATGGTGGCTGGCTCATTCATTTGGATTGGTCCCCACTAACAATTTATCAATTTTGTTCAGTTTTGAGGCATTGTCTTCTGCATCTGGGTCTTTCACCGGACGATTATGGGCCACACTCTTTCCACATCCGAGCTGCTTCGGCTGCCGCTGTGGCGGGTTGGTCCGATATCGATAACCGGACACTGGGTAGATGCAGGTCTGGTGAGTTTCGATGTTACATCAGGCGGTCAGCTCTCAGTGCGCCCCTTTGAGTATTAGCCGCTCACCCAAACACGCTTTATTGTTTGGGGGCCTTGAGGAATTTTTTGTGTTACCACCAGTTTTAAATTTGGCTTGCCGCTGGTGGAAGTTTTGCAGTTTTTTTGCCTCAAGTCAAATTGAGTGACCTAACCCCGACACCCCCCCCCCCCCCCCACGCTCGATTAGCTAATTTTTAATTATCACTTAATTAGGCTAAAAATTAGGAATAAATAGATCCCCAATCATCTTCTCATCTTTTATGTTAATTTAATATAGTGTTCCCCTCACAAACAATGTCACTCATTAAGTTAGGCTTCCCTACAATTCCAGTCATGATGTCCAGCCATATTAACGGTATACTCATTCCCCTTTGCAGGACTTCGACTGGATTCCAATATGATTTGGCTGGTGGGCCATTCATATGTATATTATTTGTCCGTTTCACCAATAGTTACGGATGTGACGCGCTTCCCAGAAGTGCAGCTTATTAGGCGGATCGGTCGTAGGGGTTTAGTGTGGTCTGGATTGAAACAGCTTCTTCTAGTTTCAGCCAGATGTTTTTGTTACCCTTTATTCGTAGTAATCCACCTCGGGGGCAACGATCTCACTCATAGGTCGGGATTGGATCTGCGCTTCGCAATTAAAAATGTCCTGATTCGGGAATGGCATTTCTGCAAGTTTTTCTGGTCTCACATTGTTCCGCATACAACATGGCGGGACGCAGTCAGTCCGGGTGCTCTCATGGCGGTTAACTTAGAATGGTGTTTGGTTTGATTAGTTAGATTTATCTTTTAGTGCAGTTTAGCGTGAGAGAATAAATGGGCTTTAGGACCACAATATGGGCATCACCGGTCCAGGCGGGTCTATATAATCCCTTCAGGCTTTAGCGGTTTAGATTCTGTGAGGGAAAGCTGTACTACGTCAGGGCAGCTGGCCTAATGTTTTGGAGCAAGGGCAGAGTGATCAGCTTTGCCCTGATGATTTGGTGCTAAAAGTCAGGGGTGGGGGCAGTAGGCTGACCCCTGATTTTGTTCATTCCAATTGGCAAGGATGCTGGCAGGTGGCTGATCCTTGCCAAAAGGGCGCTAGGCCCTTGTTTACTGTTTGTTATTTTCTATAGTTTGTTATTTTTCATTAGCCTTATTAACATGCAATTTGATCCGTTCTTATCCCGCCACCTTAGTTTAGAGCAGGGAGTTAATAATCATAGGCCTCCCTGCTCAATAAATAAGCCGACCCCTTCCAAGCCAAATTCAGTTGTACGAGTCATTATTTCTTAGGTTAAGTGGTGCGGGTGATGGTTGAATGCGTATGTCCGTGTAGCGTTTATAAAAAATGCTGCATTGGCGGAAGCGGTGAGTTATTTCGCGGCACAGCTGGAAAAGGCTACGGGGAATATAACATCTCTTGGGGGCATCAGAGAAACTTGGGAAATATGAGATAGAGTGTCAGCTCACACGGCAGCTGCTTCCTTCGTCACCTCCTACATCGGTACCTGCTCATTTCACTAATATCTCAGTGATGCAGAAAGTGAGACAGACGGCGGTGGTGTAACATTTACAATACAGGAATATTTACTGCAGAATGAATGTGTGACTCCCCCGGGGGGTTCTGTTTGGGAATCTGATTTAATGTAAATTCTCTGCATAATGTGATCACCTTCAAACCAACAATAACAATATAATCAAATAAAACCCTGTGTGAGCCGAGTGATTGATGTCCGGAAGAGAAATTTCCGTGGAATGACGATATGGAGGCAGGAGAATATGTTAAGTTTTTGTATCCATTATAGTGTGTGTTATACAATGCTGGTAATATGTATGTTAATACGCAGAACTGGTGACGGCAGGAAGGCTTGGGGTATTTATCTTAGATACAGTCAGTGGCGGTTCCAGAGGGGGAGGGGCTGCAGCACAGATCAAAATTCAAACACGGGAGCCACACCCACTGCCAGTGAGTCAATTTTGCCCCCCCCCCCCCCCCCAGATCTGCCACTGAAAAATAATATATGGGTATTGATGTTTTGTAGTGACCATTCAAATGCGGCCTATTTTTTTTCATCGTTTTTGTCCTTAGCCTATGTTCTCACTAAGCTGCGCTTTCTATTGTCATCTCCTCTTCGCAATGCTGCGGTGAGAATCTGCAGTTCAGTGTAACTCAGTACAGAAGATCTTTTCTAGTGCGGTTTTAATGCTACCATTTCCAGAATGCACCAGCTTAGACCAATCATTCTCAACCTCGGTCCGCAAGGGACACTAACGGTTGAGGTATTAGTGACGTCCGTGCTTCAGCACAGGTGGCTTAATTAATACTTCGGCTATTTTGATTTAAACACCTGTGCTGAAGCCTGGATATCACTAATACCTGCCCTGAGGACCGAGGTTAGGAATGCCTGGTTTGTAGGGAACTGTGCCTCTGTATAGTTAAGTGGCATGGTTGAAATAATTGGCGTAGCGCATGACCCCTTACATTGCTGCATTATCCTGGAGAATTGGTGCCCAGGGAGGCTGGCAAACGACAGCTATGTCACTAACAATATCCGGCTAACTGAAGCACCGTTAGGATGACACATTGCTGGTACTGGGCCCCGATAAATTACACAGAGTGCTCCCCGAAGCCCATTCTGCTTATTCCTGCAGCGGCAGGAGAGAGGGCTAGCTCTGCCACATTCGGTGGGCTTGACCTCGCGTCTTCCTAATTTGGATGAAAACCACGACGTATGCAGCTTCTCTCCATAACCGGCTGACAGCCCTGATCTGCTCGCTGCTGTACTGGGACTGCGGGTATCTTATGTTACAGGAAAACACGTATCTGAGTGTGTATGAGAGTGTTAGGCGGCAAATTGACGGTAATTGGCCACTGATTCCTTCTGTGATATAATGCTACGCAGTGTCACCGGATGGACTGACACCGAAGTGGTACTGCTATGGGGCCCACATCGCTAAGGGGCCTGTTCATCATCCTCGGAGGATGGCTCTGTAACCGCATGTGTGTAGATGGAACTGGAAGGCACCTAGAAGAGGAGAGTCTCCACATGATCAGTGGGAACAGCAGACAACGGACAGGAAAATGCGCCAAAATGTCGGTATTCGACCATCGAATGATTTCTCCCCCCTGACATTTATTTCAGTTGGTGCACGCCCCGGCAGGCATTAACCACCCCCTGCAAGCCACTGCCCACCCCCCTTCCCCAGCGTATGTCTCGTTCGCTGTTGTGATCCTGAATCGGCCCCCATATGTTCCCCATGTGCCTATAAATATCATCTTGGGCGAATCACTCGGTAATATCGGCCAGCATTCCCCAGGATTTACAGATCTGAGCGCGGCATTATCTCAGGAGCTGCGGGAAGTGCTGAGTGCAGATGGTTTGTAAGTGGTGGTAATATAAGGTAATAAATTACCTCAGGAGCAGAAGGGGGAGCGTTCCAGGTGCTTCCTGGGATGTTTGTTCAGGGCTTTATAGAAAGTAAACAGCCCGGCATCTGCTGAGAGCTGAGGGAAGTCCTAGGATGATACCAGGAGTGGCTGTAATCACCAACTGCTAATAAACATGTCTAATTACCCCAGATCTGCAAAGCCCAATGGCTGCCTAGCGTAGTCAGCGTAGTGTCCCCATCAGGTAGTCACCGTACTGTCTCCGGGAGCTGCAGCTCTGTCCCCGGCGTCCCTGGTAAGCCTAGTGAGCGCCTCTCACACAGCGCCGGTAACCGCCAGATCCCCTGCACTGGCGGATCCTGGCGGAGAGGGGATCATGCGGGCACCGGTGCTCCATCTGTCTGAGATGCAGGAGCATCTCAGACTCTTGTGCGTTACGCGTCCTCCCGACTTCTTCATACCCCAACTATCCACGTTGGTGCGGAATTTGATTTTATAAAGTGTGGCGAGCGCAGCGACCCACCAACCCTGAAGCGAGGCGAGCGCAGCAAGCCCCGCAAGTGGACGCGGATTACTTGACGTGTAATCCTCGTCCCCTTGTGGGGTGCGCTGCCCTCGGCACGCTTCGGTTCGGTGGCTTGCTGCACTTGCCACACTTTATAGAATCACCTCCACGCCGACGTGGATAGTAGGGGTATGAACAGATCGGGAGGACTCATACCGCGTCCCATGCGGGGCTCACTCCGGTCACCACACTTCGGGCTGGTGTGGATAGTGGGGGTGTTTCAGGAACACATTCACACCTGCCATGTAAGGCAGGTTAAAATGGTCAATGGTTCCCACACAATGTAATAAGCGCTGACTGACTACGCTAACTACGTATGCTCCGGCTGGCCGCGAACGGGCGGGAACACTACGCTGATTCTGACAGAGACGCTACGCTAACTACGTAACTGCCGCCCTGAAACTACACAAGTACCCACTTTTCTGGCTGGTACCAAAACCTTTATTAACTTATTATGGTTGTTTGTAAATTGCGACAGAATTGGAGGTTTGTTTTTATCCTATTTGCTTTTATAGTTTCACAAAGGGGGAAATGTACTAAGATGGGAGTTTCTGGTTCACATGGGAAGTTGCTCTGGACAACCAATCAGATCCTGTCTATTATCTTCTAGAAGGAGCTAAATAAATAAGTAGATTATAATTGGTTACCCATAGCAATATCCCAGGTGAACTAGAACTTCCGTCTTAGTAAATTACTAAATCATACTTGCCTACCCTCCCGGAATGGCCGGGAGGGTCCCGTAAATCGGGTCCCCCGGGAAGGGGGGCAACTCTCCCGCATTTCCCTACAGCCCCGGCTCCCCCTCTCCCCGCGGTCTAAAAACTATGACTTTCGCGAGTCCGCGGGGAGGGGGCGGGGCTAAATGACGCAATTCGCGGCATTTCGCGGCATTTTTAGCCCCTCCACCCACCCACGGACCCGCAAATTGAGGCTTCAGCCCGTCATGGGGGCGGGGCTTGATGACATCACCCGTGCCCCGCCCCCAAAACGAAGCCTCTACCCGCCCCTTTTCACTACTCTCCGGGCTTCTCCCGGAAAGGAGTATGCCAAAGTCGGCAAGTATGTACTAAATTTCCCCCAAAAGTATCAATATCATTACTCCCCCTCCAACAACATCACCTGAAAGTATTGTACAGTACAAGTCTTTCCTAGAAATAATATCACCTGACATCACTTTGCTTTTTTCCTCTTTACAGCTGCAAAAAATCTAGATCAATTTGTGTCTACATAATGCATGACGGTAACAGGCCTATGGTGCTGTCTTTGCTGTGTTAGAACTCTACATAGTACATACTGAACTTTCATTTACATTGTAACATTAGCAATGCACTTGACACCCCCCCCACCCCCCCTGTCTTCCCCTCCTGTCTGACTCTGCCTGGCAAGCTCCACCCACCCAGGTGTGACCCCACTTCTTACACCAATCTGCTGCACTGAACCATTAGGAACATGCAGGAGGTGGGTGACTTCTTGTGGCTGGTACACACGGACTTTGATTGGCATCTCCCTCTGTTCCCCGAGATTTACATTCTCTTGGGCAATTTCTGGATAATTCTTTATAGGAAATGAATGCAATATATTTGATAGATCCAGTTTTAACCCTTTCACGAACCAGCGGCCTCATTGTGCTGACCTTATCGGAGGAGCCTGAACGTCCCCTTCTCTGGGAAGGAGGGAAATGTGTTCCCTTTGCCTAATAAAGAATACGATTTTCCTATTGATCTGGCCATAATGTGATTTCTCTCTGCCTGTTAAACACAATTGTCTCCCAGGGAATATGCATCTTCCAGATGCGAGAGACAGTTTAATTAGCAGAGCGCCGCGCACAACACACGGCTGCCGGCATTAAATTCACGGTGATAATAAACACAAGGCGTTAGTGGGATGAATGCATTACGCTCTGGGACTTGGGGTATTATTAAGGGACCACATTAACCCTGCTTGGTATTAGCTTAAATCTGTAATATCCTGTGTTGCGGGGAAATAGCTCATACGCAGTGGTCGGTAACCTGCTGGACTTGTACCCAACCTTATTACTGTATATTATCTCCCTGGCGCAATTTCACAATAGAGCAAAGATGTGCCGAGGTTTCTTACAGTATTAAATCACTATTATAGATAAACCAAAGCCCAACCGTCAATAAAACACCCTAAAGCGGTGAATTTCAACCTTTCTCAACTTGCGGCACACCAAACAAGATTTTAAAATTGCCAAAGCACACCATCAGGCCCCCACAGGGAAAAACATATTGGACCCCACAGGGAAAAAAAAACCAAAAAACATTTGGCCCCCATATGAAAAAAAAAAAAATCATACTGGTCCCCACAGGTAACAGAAATAAAATAAATTGTCTCTCACATGAAAACAAGAGACCAGTGAATAACAGACTGGTGGGGGCTGTAAACTATTGTGGACATCTCTCTCTAGGGGCCTTATTCTAGTTCACTCTTTCTGACAAAATCCTTCTTAGATGGACAAAACCATGTGCACTGCAGGGGGGCAGATGTAAAATGTGCAGAGAGAGTTAGTTTTGGGTGAGTTATTTTGTTTCTGTACAGGGTAAATACTGGCTGCTTTATTTTTACCCTGCAATATAGATCTCACTTTGAAGTAAAACCCCACCCAAATCTAATTTTCTCTGCACATCTGCCCACCTGCAGTGCACATGGTTTTGTTCATCTGAGAAGGATTTTGTCAAAAAGAGTGAACTAGAATAAGGCCCCAGATCACACTTGAGAACACCTCAAGGTAGACCTGTGTGCCACGGCACAGTGGTTGCAAAATGCTGCCCTAAAGATTGAAGAGGGAAGACTTATTGATAATTAAACAAATACATTTAATTATCAATAATTAAGCAAAATGGCAAACAAATCACCCAGGGGGGAGTCAGCTGATGGGATATGTCACAGTGTGGAGTCTGCCGCAGCTCCGCATACAATCTCATTGGATATAGTAGACAAAGGCGAGATTAATCCTGGAAGGGGAACCAGAAGAAAGCGCAGGAATCAGAACCATCGGCGGTTTAAGATATAGAAGGTGAGAACAGATTGAGTGATGACACTGTCTGTCTGTAACTGCAGTGGCCGGCTGCGGTCATTATAAATGTGTATAGAAAAATGGTGTCAGGATCAGTCACCAGGTACTGGTCTGGATATATAACGTAGAGTATGTAGAGGAGACAGATATTTGGTGACACTTGAATTACACTCCTTCACTTTAGAACAGTCAAAGGGTGGGATGTTCTAACATCCGCACCCCAGCTCCGCCCCCTTCGCCGCCCATTGCATACATAATTATCGCATATGCTCTAACATATGCGATAATTATGGCAAAGGACAGCTCTTGCGTTAAGAGCTGTCCTTTGCGGTGAGTCAGCGGGTCCCATTGGGTCCCGGCGGCTCCCCCCTCCCTCCCTTACCCGGCGCTGCTGCTGCGCCGGGCTCTCCTCCTCCCTGCACCCAGAAGAGGATCACAGTGCAGGGAGGAGGAGGTCACAGGTCCGGGCAGCACAGCTGCCCGAACACAGGTGAGGGACGGGCGGTGGGGGACGGTGCAGGGAGGCGGTGGGTCGCTGTGAGGCGGCGGGTCGCGGTAGAAGCCCGTAGGCTTCTATGGGGCATCGCCAGATTTTTCTGGCGATGCCCCCCCCCCGTCGCGGTCACCCGGCGGGGATGTTTAGAGCATTTTTAGTTTAGCGAATCTCCCCCAAAATCCTGGAATTGCACCACTGAATCCTAAAGTTTGGCTAGTAATGTGCAAACTGTCCATAACTTGGACCACGCTTATCCTATAGCTTCCAATCAGAAACAACCTGACAACCTAATACTGCCCAGGTGGTGGCCACATCCTTCTCTGGGGCAGAGATAGTTCTGTCTAATGTCAACTTTCTGGTACAAGCTGTTAATGGAGGTTTTCCTCCAAATAGTTCTCTCCTGCTGAAAAATGTATAGAATCGGAGTTATGAAGGGTTTAGTTGGCCCTGGAAGAGTGAGATGAGTTTGAAGAAACTCAGGGAGCCCGAGGTGTGCTCCCACCACCACCAGTGCTGTGCCTAAACACGTGCAAAGGGGGCAGCCGTACGAACGTGTGGCCCTCTCCCAAAGGAGAAAGGCCCCATGGTTCCCCTAACCCCCCTCAACCATAAGGCCAAGGAAGGGAAAAAAGGGATCGGTGGGTCTTCTTCGCCGAAGCTTAGAGAGACCCGCTTTTCCTCCACCCCCGGAAGGGTTTCGGACGGTGGGTCCTCCGCAGCCCGTGCTTTGGAGAGACCCGACTTAGGCTTCCCTCCGCCTTGCGGCTCGGGGTTGCCCTCGAGGGGACCGGGACTCTCCCCAAAAGGTGAAGAGTCCCAGCCACGTTTGGGGAACGGAAGGCCCGTTAGGGACAGCCGCACTACCCAAATCAAAAAAAACGTGACAAACTAACGAAAAACGTGAAGTGCTCAAAAGTGCAAATCAAAGAAATAAATAAAAGAGGCCCTAGCCAGAAGGCCGGGGTGGGGGTGTAAAAAAAAAAATGGCCCTGGAAGAGTGAGATGTCTCTGGAAAGGTGCAGACTTCCCTGTCATATACAGACCTACTGTATGATCATTTGCTCTTGTTACTTCACACTTGCCTACTTCTGAGTCAGGGAGATTACAGGAGAATGTACCGCATGAAGTAGGGGGTGTGTCACACTCTGCCTAAAGGGCGTGTCTAGCTCCACATATGGGTGTGTCTATGCATACATGCTTCTTGTGTATTTTTATATAACTCCAGCATGCCCTGCATCAGTTTTAGCATGGCCAAATAGCAAAACTGTAGTAGAGCATGCTGGGATGTGTAGTTTAACAACAGCTGGAGTGTCAAGGTTAGCCATCACTGCTATATAACATTAGTAAAAATGTATTTTGTAAAGTTTTGCAAGAATTTTTACTAACATTGCTGTGATATTTATTTTATTCTTACTCATCCCCAAGTGTATACTGTAAGTTTGTTTTTGATGTATTAAATGTTATTTTATCATGAACACTGACTGTCGGCAACTTGTAGGCACTACCTATATTTATTGGATCTGCTGTTTCCATACCATTATAACATAAGCCAAATCATTATGGACACCAGATAGTCTATTTAAACAAATGGGTTAAATTAAAGAAAGCTTAATAGCAAAAATTCTTACTCTAAGTCACTCGCGAGCAGCAGCAGCAGCACACTATGGATGAGCACACACCAGTAAAGAACACCCTGGGCCAAATGTAATAGGGTGAGAGTTTCAGAAAGTGAGAGATTTTGGGAGAGTTTTGCCATGTTTTTTAAAGCAGCAATCAATTACCTGGCAAAATCAACCTGGCTTTGCAGTGTAATTGATTGCTGCTTTAAAAAAAGGGGGATAACTCTCCCAAAATCTCTCACTTTCTGAAACTCTCACCCTATTACATTTGGCCCAGGGCGTTCTTTACTGGTGTGTGCTCATCCATAGTGTGCTGCTGCTGCTGCTCGCGAGTGACTTATGCTGTGTACACACGGGGGAGATATATTGCTCAGCCATATATGGCTGAGCAATATATGGCTGAGCAATATATTGCTCAGTTTCTCCTTTACATCAGCGACCAGAGATGGTCGCTGATGTAAAAGAAACTGCCGGGGGGAGCCCGGCAGTGGAAATCAGCTGGTCGCAGGAGCATGTTCCTGCGACCAGCGATCCCCACAGGGGCAAAAACGGGAGCGCGCACCCGGCGATATATCGCCGGTGCACACTCCCATTGCGGGCAATATGGTCGCTCAGCGACCATATTTCCCGCGATTTTGCCCTAAATCGCCCCCGTGTGTACGCACCTTTAGAGTCATGTGCTGCTGCCTATCTCTACTGTCAGGTGTGTCCACAAGGAGGTATAATTAGAGTCAGGGCAGGTGACAGGGGGGTCAAAGGGGACACCTGTAACGGGCCCCAAGCTTGTGAGGGGCCCCTAAGTTCTGACAGCTGTTTGCATAGCTGCGGCAGTGCAGTGCCTATAAATGGTTTATAAAGGAACTTGCCTGGATTCCTGTAAGGGTACTTACCCAGACACCCCTCAATATGCAGTATACTAAAAATATTCTGCTCAAGGGGCCGTGGTTAGGGGGGCCCCAGAGATATCAGTGTACCGGGCCCCAAGATTTCCGTTGCTGGCCCTGATTTGAGTCATCAGCAGGGAGTCCTGAGCAGCGACAGCAAATCACTATCCTTGCAAAGAAACTCCTTAGCGGCACCCCTGGCAGAATCTGAAGTATATGCAGGGCCGGTGCAAGCCCCCCGCCCGCCCCAGGCAAACACACCCCCCCCCCGTGTCGCCCCCCGACACTTACGGCACACGGCAGTGGGGGGTGGGGTGCGGGCGATACTGCGGCGGGTGCCCGCACCCCCCAGAGCGCTGTACCTGCTGTACTGATATGCAGCTTCCGGCTCGCGCGGGGGGGCAGCGTCTCCATCTTTGCTGAAATCCCCCAGCAGACAGCGGGCGGCGTGCACGGGGGGCAGGATGGAATGGTATGCTTTCTGGTACCTCAGCGGCTCAGTACCGCCCTCCAGTGGCCGGCGCCCTAGGCAAATGCCTAGTCCTGCCTAGTGGTGGCGCCGGCCCTGAGTATCTGGGATATTATAAATGTAATTCAGGACAGCAGGAGATTATGACTGAAACAAGAGCCTCTTGCAGGATGTGGGAGGGTAGACAACTATGAGTTATATCAACGTATGGTGGTGTGGTCTGATATAGGAGGGTGCCAAAGACAGTAAACATTTAGCGACCCATAAAAAATGTAATTCACAAAAAAAATCCATAAAAACAAAATGGTATTATCAATAGACATTACAAACAACATGGACATCACCTTGTGTGGCTAGTTCAGACTCCAGGGCTCGTCTGTGGGGCCCCTTTTAAAAAAAGTTTTAGTTCCTCACTTTGTGATTGAAAGCATCGGGGAAGCTATAATGGAGTGACTAATATATTCGGCAGGTCGCAGAATGTTGGAAGTAGATACAATACAGCCACTAAGTGGGATGCAGTGAAGCACACAGCCACCTGCCTCTCTAGATTGAGCGGTAATTATATTTTTCAATTAAATTTTGCATGAATGTATATTTTTGAAGGCTGCTTGTGGCACCCGCTGTGCTGGAAATACGTCTGGGCTGGCCATCCTTCTTGCTGATTGTTGGGGGCCCTCTCTAACGAGGCGGCTATTGATGACACAAATAAAAATGTATACACTGGATATGAATGGTGTCGGCATCCCAGCCTGCAGTCTGTTTATTAAAAATGGATTCCTTCATTTACCAATGTACAAAATGCTCCCCATAGGTGACAATGGAGTGGTGTCACTTTGTGCCTAACTATTGCACACATGCGTGCAGTCTCTGTGAGTGAGGAGGGTGCGGTTTGCAAAATGGGAGGTGCTAGCTGGAACGGGCCATTCCCAGCCTTGTGCGCTACTGCACCTTGGATTGCACATTAGATTTTTGCTTATGGAAATTAGATTTTTTTTTTGCTTAAAAAAGATTAAATTAGAATTGTTCGAGACCTGCCTCCAGTGATGTCACTAACCTGGCAATAAGCCGGATAAGGACAAGCTGGGTCGCACCCGGGTTGGAGCCAGGTAAAAAATCCCTGTTGCAACCTGGCTAAGCAGTGTAAAAGGGGTATAAGACAGAGGATGATAGAAGAGGAGGGGGCTGAGAAATACAGGAAGAGGCTAGGAGACACGGGGAAGCTAAGAGACACAGGGGAAAGCTAAGAGACACAGGGGATGGATGAGAGACCGGGGAGAGGCTGAGGGACACAGGAAGAGGCTGAGAGACACAGGAAGAGGCTGAGAGAAACAGGAGAGGTAAGGCTGAGAGACACATGATGAGGCTGAGAGACACAGGGGAAGGCTGAGAGACACGGGGAGAGGCTGAGATACACAAGGGAAGGCTGAGGGACACAGGAAGAGGCTGAGAGATACAGGAAGAGGCTTAGAGACACAGGAGAGGTAAGGCTGAGAGACACATGATGAGGCTGAGAGACACAGGGGAAGGTTAAGAGACACGGGAAGAGGCTGAGATACACAAGGGAAGGCTGAGGGACACAGGAAGAGGCTGAGAGATACAGGAAGAGGCTGAGAGACACAGGAGAGGTAAGGCTGAGAGACACAAGGGAAGGCTGAGAGACACGGGAAGGCTGAGAGACACGGGAAGGCTGAGAGACACAATGGAAGGTTGAGAGACACAGTAATAGGCTGATAAATAAAGAAGGGAGGATGCTGAGGGCGATAGACACAGGGGGGGGCTCAGGCTGAAAGACGCAGGGGGGAATTGAGAGACACCGGGGTAATCTAAGAATGAGAGACACAGGGGGAGGCTGAGAGACACAGGAAGAGGCTGAGACACACAAGGAAAGAAACTGGAAATAAATAAATAAGGAAAGGCTGAGAGACACAAGGGAAGGCTGAGAGACATGGAACGGCTGAGAGACACAGGGGAAGGCTGAGAAACACAGGGGGAGGCTTGGGCTGAAAGGCACAGGGGGAGCTAAAAGACACAGGGAAGCTGAGGGTGAGAGACACAGGGGGAAGCTGAGGATGAGAGATACAGGGTGGGAATTGAGCCTGAGAGACACAACGAGAATGGTCAGCTGATGAGGACTTCCAGCAGATCCATCGACTTCTATAGCGGTCTATCGCAGACTCTCACCCTAGTGCCTGACTCTCCCACTCAGCACAGGATGCCAACATTTAAAAAAATGTTGATGTCATAATTGTGATGTCGACGTTATGAATATCGCCATTGTAAATGGCCAATCGCACGCTGTGGCTCCTCCTCCCTTTTCCTACCCCAGCTGCAAATCCCTATTAAAAGTAGGGATTGGTCCCCCTAAATTTGTCCCATGACTCTAACAGACAGTGCTCCTCTGTGATGCTTTTGCTGATTAAACAGACCCCCCCCCCAATAACCCTGCCCCCCCCCCCCCCCAATAACCCCGTTCCCCTTTCTTCCGTTCCCTGGAACACTCGGTTAATCCCAGACTTTCACTCTGTCCATGATAATGGCTTTCTCGTGTTTGCAGAGGAGATTTACGGCTAAGTTCCGGCAGTCGCCGTGATTGTTTCCATCTCTATCCTGCCGCGTTGGGACATTTGTGTAATCATAAAATCCTGCTCCTCGACATAACGCAGCCAGTGGCTGCCATGTGCTCATACAGCCTCATTTAGGAAGTTAGGGAGGCGCGAGGCACTAATCCTTCTTCATACTGTGAGGCGCAGAAATAATCTGCATCCTAATGTTCCCGGTATTAGATCTCACTCATGGAGACATTTATAGCTCCGGATGTCACCTCAGCCAATAAGCTGGATGCGTCTGATGCTCCGTTATCTCTCCAACACTGACGACTGTGTCACAATCAGCAGCCTCGGCCTAACGAGTGCCATGCAGATTCTGCGCCAGATGCACTAAGCTTCAAAAGTGACAAAATGGAGAGTGATAAACAGCCAGCCAATCAGTTCCTGTCTGACATTTTTCATACACAGACTGTGACATGGCAGGCAGGAGCTGATTGGCTGGCTGTTTATCACTCTCCATTTTATCACTTTTGAAGCTTAGTGCATCTGGTGCCTTGTCTGGTTGAGTTTACCTGGGGTACCTGAGGCTATGGGGTAAATTAACTAAAATGGGAGTTCATTTGAAGATTAAATGTTGCCCATAGCAACCAGATTCTACTTATTTATTTAGCACCTTCTAGAAGGTAATAGACTGAATCTGATTGGTTGCTATGGGAAACATCCCATCTTCAATGTAACTCCCATCTCAGTACATATACTCCTACATGTAAATGCCTTGGTAACTAATGGTAACCCCCGGGTAGGCAATGTTATATGACATGTCACAGAGGCCTGGGGTATTATTACTAATGTGCAGTGTTTATGAAGCACCAACAGCTGCCATAGCGCTGTACAATTTGTAATACATAGGTAGCAATTGCTCAGGTGAGAACGCAGTCATATCCTGAGAACGGTCAGCCGGAGTGTTGGATGTGTTGTTAGAATGATTGGACGTCACAAATAAACAGTGGGTGTTGGGTGCATGTGGGACATTAATGTCACCAAATACCCCTGAAGATGTCACATAACCACGAAACGCACACAAGAGAACAGGATACATCGATCATGTCGCAGAGATGTGCCAGAATCACAAGACACAATGGCCATGGTGCACCACGCAACTTCCAGTGAAATATACAATATTCTAATCTCTTCTCCCGCAATGCTGATGGCATGAAAGAAACGAACCAAGGAAGACGGATCTGTTGGCACCAATCCCCAGGACACCTGTAATAAAGGAATGGCTATTCATTTTTGATGATGTTATAATTGCCGGTGCGCTGTGGCGGCATCTCTCATGCTTCATAAATGGCTTACATCTGCATATTTCCTAATGATTCAGCTGCAAGATTGCAGAACACAGAATATAAGTACATCCAAGCAGGGAGAGTGAGGAGGACTCGGGGGGGGGGGGGGGGGGCACACAGAGAAGACACTATGGGCTTCCCTCCCAACATACACCAATCCTGGCGGAAGTGACAGCTCTGTATTCCTGTTTTATGTTATACTCAGAGCCACTAGGGGGTGCAATTATCTACAGGATCTGGGTCTATTTCCCCCCCAAAACACTGTTTTTGGGGGTTAGATACAATATTAAGTATATAGGAGTAACCGCAGCAGATACAGTATCACCGATACCTGCTTAGATCCATCCATGTGAGGAGGGGAATGGAGCTAACAGGAAAACATGTTCTGTTTGTGGTCCTGAGGAACGAGTTTGAAAACCACTTGTCTATAGGTGCTATAATGGTGCCCCCCTTTATCCATTTATTAAAAACGCTCGCTGCGCTCGCCACACTATATAAAATCAACTCCATGCTTAGTGGATAGTGGGGTATGAAGAGGTCAAAAATCGCTTCGGATCGCATCGATATATCGACCGATATCGCATCCGAAATATCGGCTGATATCGCATCCGATATATCGGGCGCCGTGCAACTACACAAGTACGTTAAAAACAGCCCTGCTCAGCAACCCAGCTTGTTATACTCGATTTGTCTGTACAAATTTAAACAAGGAGAATTTCACCTGTGATTGGACACAAATGAGAACATATTGTATCCCTTATTTATTGTAGTATATTGTTTCTTACTGTGTTTTATTTGGTGATGTTTTGTCTGTTTTCAGAATTTATTAAACTCCTGACTGTGAAGTGAAGATTTTTAGCGGCGCGTCTGACCACAGCCCGGCCACAGAACTGACGATTAGACGGAGAAAGGACGAATCCTCTTTATCCTCTCACTTGAAAAATAACTAAGTTGTTTATTACACTAATTTGTCTCAGAGTCATTCTCCGCCTTGGGGGATCATTACTGATTTAGAATATCCTTGTTCTGTCTTTTGTGTTCTCTCCCCTATCTGTGACCTGAAGTGAAAACTCCTAATGAAATCTACCTCTTAGCAACCATATAATTTGATTACATTAACCCCAGGACTGCTGGAGAATTTCCATCTTCATTTCCACCATAGGGTATTGTAAATGTAGTTTCTGCGTGTGGTAATACTGTGATACTTACACTGATTTTACATCTGACAATCTACAGCAGGGTTGTATATTGGTGCGGTACTATGTCTGGGTGATTTATTAAAAGCAAAATCTCTTATATATTTGGCTACATCTGTCACTCAAAGTGTGTCTGGGGCTGTAACGCTGGGTTGTGGACTTCCATCTTAATATATGATTGTCATCACCTGTTTTAAACAGGGTAATTGATAAGAAAGGTGTTTAAGCACAGGTGATGGTAATCCATAAATTAAGAAGAAAGTCCAGAAACAGAGCAATGTGTCCCTCCTGGAGAGGGTCATGTTGGGAGGTATGCACCGCCCTCCCTCCCTCCCTCCCTCCCTCCCTCCCTCACACCCCCCCCCCATTCACGGCATCCCCACGATTAAATGGCACATGCAAAACACTGACATGGCTATGGTCGACAATGAAAAAGGTTGACAAGATTAATTTTTAACTTTTTCAATGTTTTCATATTCATTCTCATGTGTCGACATGGACACCAATGAAGTGCCACACTTATGTCAACATTTACATGTGTTGACCTTTCTGTGTTGAGTTTTTCTTGTGGCGATTCGCGGCACCCCCCCGCGACCCCCCTCCCGCGATTTGCAGCACACCCCCCGCAATTTGCGGCACCCCCGGTGACTCCCGCGATTCGCGGCCCCACCCCGTGACACATCCCCCCTCCTGCGATTCGCGGCACCCGCGACCCCCCCTCCCATGATTCACGCCAACCCCCCAGGCCCACCCTCCTGCGGTTCACGGTGCCCCCCTCGACCCCCCCTACCGCGATTCCCCACCCCTGACCCCCCCTCCTGTCATTGCGGCAACCCCACGCCCCCGCCACCCACCCTCCCGCGATTCACTGCAACCCCCCGCGCCCCCCCCCTCCCACAATTCGCGGCACCCACACACCCCCCCCCCGCGACCCCCCCTCCCGGCAATTCACGGCATCCACCCACGACCCCTCCTCCCTTGATTCGCAGACACCCCTCACCTCCTACCCCCCCCCCCCACCCCCACGCGCGATTCACGGCAACCCCAGGATTAAATGGCACATGCAAAACACTGGCACGGCTATGGTCGACAATGAAAAAGGTTGACATGAGTTTTTGAAGATTTATTTTTCTTTTTTTGAATGTTTTCATATTCATTCTCATGTGTCGACATGGACACCGATGAAGTGCCACACTTATGTCAACATTTACATGTGTTGAACTTTCTGTGTTGATTTTTTCTTGTGGCGATTCGCGGCACCCTCCCGCGATTTGCAGCACACCCCCTGCAATTCGCAGCACCCCCGGTGACTCCCGCGATTCGCGGCCCCACCCCGTGACACCCCCCCTCCTGCGATTCGCCGCACCCCGCGACCCCCTCCCACGATTCGCGCCAACCCCCCGGGCCCCCTCTCTTGCGGTTCACGGTGCCCCCCACGACCCCCCCTACCGCGATTCACCACCCCTGACCCCCCCTCCTGTCATTGCGGCAACCCCCCGCCCCCGCGACCCACCCTCCCGCGATTCACTGCAACCCCCCGCGTCCCCCCCCTCCCACAATTCGCGGCACCCAACCCCCCCCCTGCGACCCCCCCCCCCTCCCGCAATTCATGGCATCCACCCACGACCCCTCCTCCCGATTCGCGGACACCCCTCACCTCCTCCCTCCACCCCCCCCACCCCCTCGCGCGATTCACGGCAACCCCAGGATTAAATGGCACATGCAAAACACTGGCTCGGCTATGGTCGACAATGAAAAAGGTTGACATGAGTTTTTGAAGATTTATTTTTCTTTTTTTGAATGTTTTCATATTCATTCTCATGTGTCGACATGGACACCGATGAAGTGCCACACTTATGTCAACATTTACATGTGTTGAACTTTCTGTGTTGATTTTTTCTTGTAGCAATTTTTTTCCAGTGACAACTATGAACTATGTGCACGTCAACCTACACATCATCAACCAATTCTTTGTATAATATATAACACCTGTTCTGTTTTACTGTAGGTGTTTTAAGTCAGACCTTTTACTGCTACTATTACTTTTTATGTAAATGCATTCTGAATGACAGCAACATCCTACCATCCTTCTACAAGAATATATAACCAACTAGGTGATTCATCGCGCCCCGTTTCCCCCCTCTCCCGCAATTCACGGACCCCCCGCGCACCCCCCTCCCGCGATTCGCAACCCCACCTCCCGCAATTCACGCCCCCTCCCACGCTTTGTGGACCCCCGCCCTCTCCCGCGATTCGCCGACACCTGCGCCCCCCTCCCTTGATTCACGGCACGCCCGCGCCCCTCCCGCAATTCACGGCACCCCTAAGACCCTCTTTAGTCCCCCGTATACTCACACACCCCTATCACTACCCAGCTTCCTGCTCTCCTCAACCGTAACTTCCACCACTGGGGAGTCGCTGACTTTGTTTTGCCCACATGCCCCTATCATGCCTCATAGCCCAGCCTCCTGCTCTCATGCACCTGAACTCCCACCCAGTAGGAGGAGACACTGACTAAGGGCCACCATCCTGTACCCCTGTACTGCCACGCTGGACCCTCACCCACTGGCAGAAGCTGCACAGTATCTCCCACCCTCCTCTTTAGTCCCCCTTATGCCAACACACCCCTATCACTACCCAGCCTCCTGTTTTCCTGTGTCGTGACCTCCGCCAGTGGGGAGCCGCTGACTCAGAAACACCCTACTATACTATTGCACACACACACCTAAACAACATGCACACACAGCCCCCCCCCCACACCCACAAATGTCACTGTACCATCCACACTATCAATGTACATCTTACTCTGTAACCGCTTTTTAATTAAACAAAACAATACACACCCCCTTCCACATCATATGCTCTCTATTTAACACATTTCACCTATAACTGAAGTTGCAATACAGGCCATCTTTCATACAATTCTAACCATCTTTCTCATATGCAAATGTTCACAAATTAAGGGGGCGCAGCCCCTTACGACGGTGTGAAGAGCGCCCATAGGGCGCGATGAATCACCTAGTATTATAATATCCGTCAAGGCCGGTAAGTGTTCTCTACCGGACATATGGCCTTAAATACAGTTATTTGGGTCATTTATTTATATCAGGTGAAGGCCAGATTTGATGACACCTGTTGGAAATGATGTGTGTGTGTGTGTGTGTGTGTGTGTGTGTGTGCTGTGTGTGTGTGTGTGTGTGTACAGGTGTTGATATTGCAGAGTTATAAAGCCACACACCTGTAGATGACTATGAACAGCACAGTTACTGCTAGTTCATTGATAGGCTAGTTAAGAGTTAAAATGTAATTTCAATTTGAGCTGTGGCAGTTTTTACTTTCACTTTGAGCCGTGACAGTTTTTAGCCACAAACTCTCCACCCCACCACCAGTCCCTATATGCTCCTACCCAAGGGCGTAACTACCATAGGTGCAAGGGGTGCAGCTGCTATGTGGACCAGAGCTGAAGAGGGCCCATCTTTACTGTCTAAGTAATATGTTTTACATACATTTATCACCATAAGTTGCTACATAGGCAGCCCTGCTCCTACCTCCAATTTGTCTTCACAGCTTCCTCTCTTCATATAAAGCAAGTTTGAACCAGATCAGTGTCAATGCAAAAATTGCTTTCGCTTTCTGTTATGAAGAGGGAAGTCCAGGAACAGAGCATTGTGTCCCTCCTGGAATGGGTCATGTTGGGAGGTATGATACATGAAGAGGGAAGTCCAGGAACAGAGCATTGTGTCCCACCTGGAATGGGTCATGTTGGGAGGTATAATACATGAAGAGGGAAGTCCAGGAACAGAGCATTGTGCCCCTCCTGGAATGGGTTATGTTGGGAGGTATAATACATGAAGAGGGAAGTCCAGGAACAGAGCGCTGTGTCCCTCCTGGACTGGGTCATGTTGGGAGGTATGATACATGAAGAGGGAAGTCCTGGAACAGAGCATTGTGTCCATCCTGGAATGGGTCATGTTGGGAGGTGTGATACATGAAGAGGGAAGTCCAGGAACAGAGCATTGTGTCCCTCCCGGTATGGGTCATGTTGGGAGGTATGATACATGCAGAGGGAAGTCCAGGAAAAGAGCATTGTGTCCCTCCTGGAATGGGTCATGTTGGGAGGTATGATACATGAAGAGGGAAGTCCAGGAACAGAGCATTGTGTCCCTCCTGGAATGTGTCATGTTGGGAGGTATGATACATGAAGAGGGAAGTCCTGGAACAGAGCATTGTGTCCCTCTTGGAATGGGTCATGTTGGGAGCTATGGATTTTTGGCTCCCACCATGTCACACTACACATTTAAAATAGAAGATGGCCCCTACACATGCTCAGCAGTGATCTTGGTATGTAATGAACACAAGATGGCTGCCTCTCCAGAGTGGGCAATCTGTGAGCCTGATGATACTATGGACTTTGGTTATTTAGAATCTCACTTTCTGCATTTTGTAGTTCCCCAATGTGTATCACATCACCAGTATAGCTCATACTTGCCTACCTGACCCTCTCATTCACCTGTGGGGATCTAGGTAATAGATAAGAAAGGTGTCACCACAGGTGATGGCAATCATACATTACCAGGGAAGCCCAGGAGCAGAGCATTGTGTCCTCCTGGAGAGGGGCATGCTGGGAGGTATGGATAATGTATGATTGCCAGCACCTGTGGGGAGCTAGGTAATTGATAAGAAAGGTGTCACCACAGGTGCTGCCAATCATACATTACCAGGGAAGCCCAGGAGCAGAGCATTGTGTCCTCCTGGAGAGGGGCATGCTGGGAGGTATGGATAATGTAGGATTACCAGCACCTGTGGGGAGCTAGGCAACTGATAAGAAAGGTGTCACCACAGGTGCTGGCAATCATACATTACCAGGGAAGCCCAGGAACAGAGCATTGTGTCCTCCTGGAGAGGGGCATGCTGGGAGGTATGGATAATGTAGGATTGCCAGCACCTGTGGGGAGCTAGGTAACTGATAAGAAAGGTGTCACCACAGGTGCTGGCAATCCTACATTACCAGGGAAGCCCAGGAGCAGAGCATTGTGTCCTCCTGGAGAGGGGCATGCTGGGAGGTATGGATAATGTAGGATTGCCAGCACCTGTGGGGAGCTGGGTAACTGATAAGAAAGGTGTCACCACAGGTGCTGGCAATCCTACATTACCAGGGAAGCCCAGGAACAGAGCATTGTGTCCTCCTGGAGAGGGGCATGCTGGGAGGTATGGATAATGTAGGATTGCCAGCACCTGTGGGGAGCTGGGTAACTGATAAGAAAGGTGTCACCACAGGTGCTGGCAATCCTACATTACCAGGGAAGCCCAGGAGCAGAGCGTGTTCTCCCTGATGGAGAGGGTCAGTTGGCAACCATGGTATTACTCAAGATGGCCGCCTCCTTTACAGTTTAATTTTGGTAAATGTAAAGCGCTTCATAAGTAAACATTATTATCACTACCATTATTTTGTTTTGCTTATATCTTGGAATCTTGAAGTATATCTGAATCAACAATCATAAGTAAAGTATACTGTCAGTAATAAACACTACACAGTGGTGTCCCTACATAGCGCCGTCACAATAGTGTTATGATCCCTTATTCCGACCTTGGACCTTCTTTGTTCTCTGTAGATCACTTTTTAGCTTTATATTTTGATATAAGTGTCCAGAATAAAATATTTTGGCAGCCCTGGCCTGTGTCCCTGCCAATTACGTGGGTCCCTTGAATGTTTTTGCAAACCTATTGCATATTTCCAACTAACAACAGTCATTTTATTTGTGTCTGGTACCAAAACAATGTCATTATTGTGTACTGCAATTTGCTATTGGTCCAGAAGTGGACAAGATCTAAGACAGGGGTTCCCAAACATTTTTGAATCATGGCACTCTAGAGTATCAGAATATTTTTCACAGCACCCCTAGGGGCAGTTTTATTACCAAGAATTTTAGACATTTTTTGGGATTTAAATAAGTTGTGCTAATGTCATCCTTAGGTCTAGTTATGTGGTGAGGGGCAGGATTCACTTCTGTTTATCAACATATTTTATCATTAGAAGCCACAAGCACTGATTTCGGTACATGTGAGTTATCCGGGCTGCCGATTTTGTCCTTAAGTTTGGTTAACTTAAGGACACCCGACCGACGCGATGCCCACGATTTAGCTCCAAATCGGGGGCATCGCGTCGGTCGTGGCCGTTATAAGGGGCCGCGACGCGATGCCCCCGATTTCCCATAGACAGTAATGTTAAAAGACACGATATCGGGGGAATCGCGTCGGTCGTGGCCATTATAAGGGGCCGCGACGCGATGCCCACGATTTCCCATAGACAGTAATGTTAAAAGACACGATGGACCCGATTTCCCATAGACAGTAATGTTAAAAGACGCGATGGACCCGATTTCCTATAGACAGCAATGTTAAAATAAAATTACAATGTGAAATTGGGCAATATGTTTTTAAAAAAAATGTTTCATGGCCCCCCACCACCGTTAACGCCACCCCGCTATTGACGCCAACCCGAAGCGTGGCGAGCGCAGCGAGCCCGCGAGGGGCGGCGGTACGCGTCCTCCGACCTTTTCATGCCCTACTATCCACTAGGGCGTGGAGTGAGAATAGAATAGTGTGGCGAGCGCAGCGAGCCACCGAGCCCTAAGCGTGGCGAGCGCAGCGTGGCGAGCGCAGCGTGGCGAGCGCAGCGAGCCCCGCGAGGGGACGCGGACAACTGTGAAGCCCGCAAGGGCACGCGGATACCTGTGAAGGTGTCCGCGTCCCCTCGCGGGGCTCGCTGCGCTCGCCACGCTTCGGGCTCGGTGGCTCGCTGCGCTCGCCACACTATTCTATTCTCACTCCACGCCCTAGTGGATAGTAGGGCATGAAAAGGTCGGAGGACGCGTATCGCCGCCCCTCGCGGGCTCGCTGCGCTCGCCACGCTTCGGGTTGGCGTCAATAGCGGGGTGGCGTTAACGGTGGTGGGGGGCCATGAAACATTTTTTTTTAAAACATATTGGCCAATTTCACATTGTAATTTTATTTTAACATTGCTGTCTATGGGAAATCGGGTCCATCGCGTCTTTTAACATTACTGTCTATGGGAAATCGTGGGCATCGCGTTGCGGCTCCTTATAACGGCCACGACCGACGCGATGCCCACGATTTCGGGCGCGATGAAAAAATCGGCAGCCCGGATAACTCACAAGTACCCTGATTTCTGCCTATTACATTAACCCTAAATAATTTGAATCAGTTCTGGATCACCGGCCTAGGGCACCCCTGCAAGTACTCCGAGGCACCCCAGGGAGCCACGGCACACAGTTTGGGAACCACTGATCTAAGATATGATTAACTCACATAATTGATATTTGTAATAATTAGAAACCATGGGGGTACTTCGTGTTATTGAGCTGCTGCAAAAACATTGGCCCCCACCCCATGCTATGTATCGCACGGTGCATTTGTGCAAAGCAAGTCTGGCCCGCTTGTCAGTCACACTGGGGCGCTGATTCAAATTTGCCCGCAGCAGGCCGAATTCGTCCCTGCTTTATCTCTCACCAAGGCTTAGGAAATAGATCCCTTAGTGATTTTTTATCTGTTCATAACCGCGTTATCCACTACGCATGGAGTTGATTTTATATAGTGTGGGTGATCGCAGTAATCCGTGTCCCCTCGCGGGGCTCGCTACGCTTGCCACGCTTCGGGCTCGGTGGCTCGCTGCGCTCCCCACACTATATAAAATCAAATCCATGCATAGTGGATAGTGGGGTTATGAACAGGTAAAAAATCGCATCGGATCGCATCGATATATCGCCTGATATCACATCCGATATTTCAGCCAATATCACATCCGATATATCGGGCGTCGTGAAAATAAACAAGTACCTAAATAACGTTTTAACGTTGGTAAAAAAAAAATTTAGAACAAAACGGGAAGACCCCAAACTTAGACCATTTCCGTAGCCGTAAATGATGTCGCGATCACCATGTATCCCCGTTATGTTTACAAACACTATTTAGTGGTCGTGTCCTCGTTACCGCTGCAGAAGTTACACACTCAGTCATTTCGGAACAATTCACAATAAGGACACTTTGAGTAACATATAATTAATGTTTGCTGACAATTCATCTTCAGTACGATTGTCCGTGTCCATGCTATGACCCCAATGTAACAGGGTAAACCCATAATAACCTGATCATTCTGATTAATTACTCTGCTGTTCCTTCTTCCTACGTAATTAGTGCAGTTCTGTCCCCTTCCCTTCGGGTTACAAGAACCCTGTATATGATGGGTTAATTCTATGTCCGAGGAGAGGATGTATTAGACTATATTAAGACTCCCAGAGTCAACCTTTCCTCT
The DNA here is from genome assembly GCF_055691185.1 of Crinia signifera. Classification (NCBI taxonomy): domain Eukaryota; kingdom Metazoa; phylum Chordata; class Amphibia; order Anura; family Myobatrachidae; genus Crinia; species Crinia signifera. Next base: position 8,470,956 of record NC_139224.1, on the reverse strand, counting down.
GCGACACCGTGCTCTCCTATCCTGATTTTCCCACTGATTTTCCAATGGCAATAATCTGTGCTTAATGAAATGATTGCAGGTTAGCTATTATCACCAGTTATGTCAATTAAAATTCACCATTCTTTGCAAGACGTAAATATAAATACAAACTGTAACATATAAAACATCTTTCATTTTTTGAGACAAGATTTGGAAGATTTTTGTAGGGTACCCATAAATATTAAGGATCCCCGAATGTGAACATAACAGATACCTCCATATATGTTGCGGTCTCATAAGCAATGCATATTGTTTTCTGTTTAAGTCCTGCTTCAACGTGATAACATGTTAAGATAGTGTCAATCATTTATTATAATGTATGTGACACACAGCGAAGGGTTAATGATATGCAGCTGAAGGCCAGTGGGCGTCGCTCACCTACGGCGTACTACATACATAAATTACACGTACGCACAAAAGTCTGAATATCTTTAGCAAAAGAAAAGATGCCTTACGCCACAATGACATGGGCCAGCCTGATCCGACTCTGTAAAATGTCAGCTTCTTCCCCCTCAGAGACTTCTCTTATCTATTTTTCCCAGAACCTGAAACTCCACTGAAACAGCGCAAGGCCGAGGACAGCAGTGACCAACGCACAGGTTAGTAAGTGAGCGTGTGTCTAGAATTTACAGCCATTTTATCTGACAGGCAGATGGTCATTTTACAGTATGTACCCCATGTCATATTTAATCTCCCCCATTTTTATTTCCATATCTGATGAAGTGGGCTGTGAGCCACGAAACGCGTCATACTACTGGGAACTACATATATTGTATGCATTACCAACCACTCAATATACCACAGCGTAGGAACGATTTTAATCAAAGGGACTTGAAAGATTCCACCGCCAGACCTGTGCCAATGAGCTTTGTTTCCTCTAAGAAACACGGTTAAGCCAAAGTACACAGTTACGTGCTTTTGTGGCTTAGCTCCCAATTCTGAGTGAAAGAGAGATTCTTCATTCAATAGTTTTTATCTTATAAGTTAAACCTATATTAACTTAAAAAGACTTATATAAGGCCAAACCTGACCTAAATGCTTTATTATTGAACTCTTCCTTTTTTCCCCACGTTCTTTTCAGTGGTTCTTAAGTCTCCTATGATGCACGCTGCAAATATCTGTCACAATGGGGCAACCTCCATTTTCCTAGAGATCTACACATCACATGGAAAATGGAGTAGGGCGCCATTTTCCTGGAGACCGCAGTAGACTCTGGTAAATGTATAGAACAGAAGGAGAGAGATCGGTCGCACAAGATCACACAATGTGTGTATATATGACCCCCAAATAATTAATTCATAACAATGATGTATACAAGAGGAGGTGTGCTACCCCAGGACAAAAAGATATCACAACAAAAGACAGAACAAAAGGAGTGTCCTGTTTATATGGGTGCACCTATGTTATTAAAATTCAAAATCTTTATTAGGTATAAATTGAGAGAAAAACTGCGAAATGTTTAAAATTAACAAGAAGAAATGGACGAACAACAATTAAAGTAGGAAAATGACAATTCTTAAAATGAAGGTGGCAGACAATGAGCTCTCCGTGATTTCACTTTTAATAATAAGGATGGATTGGAGTGTGCGGACGTGGTTGGTGTTTTTTTCACAGTAAATATACAGAGTAATACTCTCCACTCAAGAGGTAGCCGCACTAACTCTGCTGGCTATGAATGAACCAGGCACTTGGCTAATTACCCTCTTACCCAGTAAGTGACTGGGACAGGCATAAAGGGTTACCCTATATGTGGTGTCTGGTTTATTCAATACTCTAGTAAGTATAAGGCTGATAGAACTCCAATGCGAACCCGCATAGGGGAGTAATGTTACTAGCCTATTAGGTGGCCGGCTACCACTCGTGTCCCGTCTCAGTCCTAACAGGATCTGACAGGCTATCGCGCTGTGATATTCAGCGTGATGCTCTGGGATCATCAATGTTGCACATGAGTGTATATAAGACGGCTAGCAGTTATCTGCTGTCTGTGCTTAAGCCAACCGCATATTATCTGTGCCTAATATATGAGCTCTGTGGCCGGGCACTTCAAAAGTCGGTTTTTGCTATCGCACAGTCACTGCTAAATGTACAGACACCTGGCTATTTCCCTAATTACCCAGATAGTGGCTGGGACCGGTAGAAGGGCTGCACTATAGGGGGTGTCAGTTTACATGTACAGGTATATATTTTTCATAAAGCTATTGACTCTCCACTGCGAGCCCGCATGTGGAAGGTAATAATGATAGCTAGTGAATAGCCAACTGAACACTAATATAGCGTCCAAATGGTGTGCGGGTCTCTCAGGCTATTGCGCTGTGGTATTCAGCGCAATGCTCTGGGATCCCTACTAATAGACAGGAGCGTGTAGAAGCCGGCTAGCAGTCCTTTAGTTACGGTGCTTAGCCTTCCGTACGTCCTATGTGCCTATGTCTAAGCTCCGTGGCTGGGCACTGCAGAGGTCGGGTTCGGCTGTCGCTCGTACCTCTTGTACTCCACTACCCTTACAAGGGCTGCGGAATAACGTCTGGGCTAACACACATAATCAAAATAACATCCTGATAATAAAAATAATAAATAGTGAAACGGAGAGCTGACTCTGTCTGCGCACCGCTAGCCGGCACGCGCTTCGCAGAACAGCTTTTTCAAGGCCTTGAAAAAGCTGTTCTGCGAAGCGCGTGCCGGCTAGCGGTGCACAGACAGAGTCAGCTCTCCGTTTCACTATTTATTATTTTTATTATCAGGATGTTATTTTGATTATGTGTGTTAGCCCAGACGTTATTCCGCAGCCCTTGTAAGGGTAGTGGAGTACAAGAGGTACGAGCGACAGCCGAACCCGACCTCTGCAGTGCCCAGCCACGGAGCTTAGACATAGGCACATAGGACGTACGGAAGGCTAAGCACCGTAACTAAAGGACTGCTAGCCGGCTTCTACACGCTCCTGTCTATTAGTAGGGATCCCAGAGCATTGCGCTGAATACCACAGCGCAATAGCCTGAGAGACCCGCACACCATTTGGACGCTATATTAGTGTTCAGTTGGCTATTCACTAGCTATCATTATTACCTTCCACATGCGGGCTCGCAGTGGAGAGTCAATAGCTTTATGAAAAATATATACCTGTACATGTAAACTGACACCCCCTATAGTGCAGCCCTTCTACCGGTCCCAGCCACTATCTGGGTAATTAGGGAAATAGCCAGGTGTCTGTACATTTAGCAGTGACTGTGCGATAGCAAAAACCGACTTTTGAAGTGCCCGGCCACAGAGCTCATATATTAGGCACAGATAATATGCGGTTGGCTTAAGCACAGACAGCAGATAACTGCTAGCCGTCTTATATACACTCATGTGCAACATTGATGATCCCAGAGCATCACGCTGAATATCACAGCGCGATAGCCTGTCAGATCCTGTTAGGACTGAGACGGGACACGAGTGGTAGCCGGCCACCTAATAGGCTAGTAACATTACTCCCCTATGCGGGTTCGCATTGGAGTTCTATCAGCCTTATACTTACTAGAGTATTGAATAAACCAGACACCACATATAGGGTAACCCTTTATGCCTGTCCCAGTCACTTACTGGGTAAGAGGGTAATTAGCCAAGTGCCTGGTTCATTCATAGCCAGCAGAGTTAGTGCGGCTACCTCTTGAGTGGAGAGTATTACTCTGTATATTTACTGTGAAAAAAACACCAACCACGTCCGCACACTCCAATCCATCCTTATTATTAAAAGTGAAATCACGGAGAGCTCATTGTCTGCCACCTTCATTTTAAGAATTGTCATTTTCCTACTTTAATTGTTGTTCGTCCATTTCTTCTTGTTAATTTTAAACATTTCGCAGTTTTTCTCTCAATTTATACCTAATAAAGATTTTGAATTTTAATAACATAGGTGCACCCATATAAACAGGACACTCCTTTTGTTCTGTCTTTTGTTGTGACTCTGGTAAATGCCAATGTCTACTTGGTGCACGCCCCGGCGATAAAAGGTGGCCCATATGAAACTCGCAAATGGCCCCTGATATTCATGAGGTAATGAATTTGGTATAATATCAAAGTCAGTACCTCATGACACAGTGATCCAACTAGTTTGTCGATACAAAATATTCTCCATCCCCTTGAATGTTGGTTCAGGCCACAAAATGGCCGCTTCTACTGCGTGTAAGTGACAGGTGCCCATTATCAAGAGCTGCAGATCTGCAAAACCCTGAGGTGAGAGAGGCCACAGGCGCAATCCATCCTTCATGTATTTCCTGAGACATTTACTGTATGACCAGCGCAGCAGGAAGCAGTTGTACGAATGGAAATCCTGTCCTACTGAGGTGCGCAGAGCAGTGGCAAATGCAGGATTTTTAAAGGGGGGTTTCCAAATGTAATCCAAAATCTCTCACTCCGCATTGGAGTAAGTACAGCAGTCTGGGGGAGCGGTAACAGCCCTGAAAATTGGTCTTTGTATGCACTGGATACTGGAATAGAGTATTAATAATAACGGTACAGATGGTCTATAGTATTGGCTATTTCAAACATGTAAATAAGATAAGTGGTCAGGAAAAGGTTAAACATATCCAGGGTTGGACTGGCCCACAGGGGCACAGGGAAAACCCCCCTTGGGCCCCACTGCCTGAGGACCCACCCCCTCCTCTAGGCATCAGGTTCCAGCTTGTGCAATTGAATTATACATATATTATACTGTATGGGACTATGGTGTTTTTCTACAGTGCATTAAACTGGTAATTTATCATGCATGGAATATCTTTATAAAGGGACCCATACAGTAACCTTCTAATGGTTAGAAAATCCCCCTGTGCTATTTGGACACACCCCCTCTGGAGGCTGGCCACACCCTCAAGAAAGGGCCCCTACTACTGTATTCCCCTGGTGGGGCCTTTATGTCCCAGTCCGACACTGAACATATCATATTAAATAAAAACACAAACATAATAGAACCAGTACCGCACTTTCTAAGCTCACAATCTCCCACTTCATGGTAAGGCTGCTGTCTCTTCCTCCTGGCAGCTGCTCTCTGGTCCATATGAGGGCTCAGATCCACACAGACAGTAAATGTAGTAGAAGAAGCTGGTACACTGGGCATGTGCAGCAGCTCCGCTCTGTCCCTTACACTGCATGATGTGGTGGCAGCTCCGCTCCGTCCCTTACACTGCATGATGTGGTGGCAGCTCTACTGATCATATTATATACCAGTGCTATTGTCATTATTAAAGCCACTTGGCAAGAGGAGGGGGGGTTACAGGCAACTAGAACCCCCCCCCCCCCCCCTGGGTTTGCCTATGCAGAAGGCTCTGTAATAAACCCTGCTCCAGCCTAATAAGGTGCATGTTACCAGAAATTTTTTTTAGAAACAATTGAAAATATCATAGGTTATACAATAAAATACACTATTTGTGGTTATTATTTTCTGCAGTTCCTTCCTATAACCTGTAGATGTCACTGTAACTACAGGAGTTTGGGGAGAGGTTTAGCCAGTGACCAAGGGGTAGCAAGTCTTCTAAAGTGAGGAGCAGTTGCCCATAGCAACCTATCAGCTTCTACTTATCATTGTATCGAATGCACTTGATAAATGCTAACTAGAAGCTCATTGATTGGTAAAGGCGCCTTCTACACTCATTAGAAAGTTTAATATATTTCCCCCTAAGTGGCCGATTTATCACCATCCGCATCCTCAGGTGCGGATGTGCTGTGATAATATCATCCCATTTTGCAATGCGATAATTGATTACATCACACGGCTGTATCAATTATCAATATGTAACAAAAATATCTGATATCGTTGCCGGAACCAGACTAGGGCCCGGGAGCAGATCACAGACCATCAGCCAACCAAGCACAGAGAAACATCTGCAGCATTGTCCATTTAAAGCCAGCTGTAAGCCAATAGCAGCTTTTATACCAGCAGCCAATCAGGAGCAGTCAATCCTGATTGGCTGACAGTCCAAGAGCTGCAATTGGCTAATGGCTCGCACCAAATTCAAAATATGTACTTTCTCTCCATGCCTGGCTGGCTATGATATATATATATATATATATATATATATATATATATATATATATATATACAACCTTAGAATGTAAGCTCTCACGAGCAGGGCCCTCTCTCCTCTTGTGCTTTTCTTGGAATATACAGTATAATATATCTCTGCCACCATAATAATTGCTTTATTTACCAGGATATTACATCTGGGGCAGATGTAACGTGCAGAGAGTTAGATTTGGGCGAGTTATTTTGTTTCTGTGCAGGGTAAATACTGGCTGCATTATTTTTACATTGCAATTAAGATTTCAGTTTCAACACACCCCACCCAAATCTAACTCTCTGCACATGTTACATCTGCCCCACCTGCAGTGCACATGGTTTTGCCCATTTTGAGAACAAATTTGTACTGCGATCAGATCTGAATAAGGGCCATAGATTGTAACCTCCACTGGGAGAGGAACTGATGTAAGTGTTCAAATATTCTCTGTACAGCGCTGCGGAATATGCATGCGATATATAAGAAACTGTTAATTTATAAATAAATAAAATAGGGGAGGGGATTTAAAATAAAAACTATACTAGAAACATTACCACTTGAGTCCTGCAGGTGGCGCTCACATGCCTATTTTTTTTACCATACACCTTGTCTGGATCAAGGGGCTTAAACACTATTTTAGGGCAGGATGATTGCTGTATCTGTCATTAGCACTTTTCATGCATAAGTCAATAGCGCAATATGGCAATTTTTGTTCTGTTCGTAATAAATACCGTTTTATAATCTCCTATTTGTTTTTCGTTATTTTACCATGCCCCTGTACACGTGCTGCACCAACCTACAAGAGGCTACTGGAATCAGAGCGACTGTCTGAGCTGGGGAGACAGGAAGGGACAAGCAGAATGATCTTATACACAGGGACATGAATTGTTCCACCGACAGAGTTTAGCTGCATAACAAGATATCTATCTGCTGTTTACGTCAAGGGGGACACAATATCTGTCGCTCAGGAGCCAAAAATGAATTAATAACACAGCAGCGTGGCTGCTTTTTAAAGCATTTCCCGAATTTACAAAGAGCACTCGCCTTCCGAGGCTTTTGTGGTGCAGGAGAAATGCTGCCGCTGGATTTGGGGTATTTTTATCCGCCGCATGTTATGCACCCGCCTCCAGTGATGTCTGTGCCAAAAAAACAACTTATTATATTCTAGTAATAGGCTATTTACGCAGACTTTCCAACTGGGGAAATTCCAAACGCGTTCCACTGATAAAACCACGTTGTGTCAACAGATCGCCAACTGACCTTACACCCCAGAGAAGAGATAGACGGGGAGATCAGATCAACAGGAGCAATAATAGTTCTCGTTATCGGAGTCTTAGCAGACACAATAAACTAAAAGTTGGACGCAGTTGTAGATTGTCACTCTTCTACTTTTTTTTCCATCGACTCGCTGCTTTAGGACATTTCATTGGGATTTACAACATGTTTACTCTTTCAGGTTGTTTAAATGTTGGTGGCGCACTGAAGAAGATAAATTGTTTGTATTAAGATTTAACTTTTAATAATATCAATAAAAGAAAGCCATTAAGGTGAAATAAGGATTACATACATGACTGACAAAAAAAATTGAACAATAATAAAAGATGCACGTGCAGTGTGTGTGTCAATTTACTGGTGTGTTATGTAGTATAAATACTTCTGTTGGTGAAAAAAATTTTTTCTCATAAGGTGGTACACTGTAGTGCACCATATGCTGAAGCCCACAATTATAGTACACAGAGTACTGAAGCCCAAGATGAAAATGAATACTGGGGGCTAACTGTAACAGAGGTCGTATGGGTGACCGCTGATCTCCTAGGAGACACAGTTGATACTCAATTCCTTACTGTATCAGTTTGTGCGAGGCGCATTTGATACTATTTCCTAGGAGATCAGCAGCCACCGATACGGAGTGAAGTGTACCATAACCATAGATTGGATAAAAACCAATCCAACCAACAGACACTTAGTCGTAAGCAATAGAGGAGCCAGACACGATTTAACGTCTGGTCACCCATACGACCTCTGTTACAGTTAGCCCCCAGTATTCATTTTCATCTTGGGCTTCAGTACTCTGTGTACTATAATTGTGGGCTTCAGCATATGGTGCACTACAGTGTACCACCTTATGAGAAAAAAATTTTTCACCAACAGAAGTATTTATACTACATAACACACCAGTAAATTGACACACACACTGCACGTACATCTTTTATTATTGTTCAATGTTTTTTGTCAGTCATGTATGTAATCCTTATTTCACCTTAATGGCTTTCTTTTATTGATATTATTAAAAGTTAAATCTTAATACAAACAATTTATCTTCTTCAGTGCGCCAGCAACAAAGACAATCCTTTTCTTTTTTGTTTCCTGTATGACCACTATTGTCTTTGGCAGCACCCCCAGTTATGTACTAATTGCAATTATAACACAGCAATTTAATATTGGGGACACCCGACTCATTTTCAAAAATTTATCTTGTGCAGAACTACATTCCCAACCCCTCTCCCCTTTTTTACGTGTTTAAATGTTGGGGAGACTCTTCAAATAGCAGCAATCTCCCTCACTCCCTGAGGAATCTGGAAATCTCCCTTATCTGAATTATGTACAGTAATTTGTATAAATGTTCAGAAAAGGGATCATTTACACTTCGAGGTAAGTCAGTTTCATAACACGCTTGTAAGGCGGTGTACGCCCACTATACCGATGCGCACGTAGGTTTGAAGGTAGGCAAATATGCAGTAACCCGGGGGCCCTTTGTGCCCAAGGGGCCGTAAATGACTTGCATTAGCAGGTGACCTGTTGGGGTGCAGTGATCTCTCTGTCACACACATGTAGCATTAGCAGGTGACCTGTTGGGGTGCAGTGATCTCTCTGTCTCACACATGTAGCACTAGCAGGTGACCTGTTGGGGTGCAGTGATCTCTGTCACACACATGTTGCATTAGCAGGTGACCTGTTGGGGTGCAGTGATCTCTGTCACACACATGTAGCATTAGCAGGTGACCTGTTGGGGTGCAGTGATATCTGTCACACACATGTAGCATTAGCAGGTGACCTGTTGGGGTGCAGTGATCTCTCTGTCACACACATGTAGCACTAGCAGGTGACCTGTTGGGGTGCAGTGATCTCTCTGTCACACACATGTTGCATTAGCAGGTGACCTGTTGGGGTGCAGTGATCTCTCTGTCACACACATGTAGCATTAGCAGGTGACCTGTTGGGGTGCAGTGATCTCTGTCACACACATGTAGCATTAGCAGGTGACCTGTTGGGGTGCAGTGATCTCTCTGTCACACACATGTAGCACTAGCAGGTGACCTGTTGGGGTGCAGTGATCTCTCTGTCACACACATGTTGCATTAGCAGGTGACCTGTTGGGGTGCAGTGATCTCTCTGTCACACACATGTAGCATTAGCAGGTGACCTGTTGGGGTGCAGTGATCTCTCTGTCACACACATGTAGCATTAGCAGGTGACCTGTTGGGGTGCAGTGATCTCTGTCACACACATGTAGCATTAGCAGGTGACCTGTTGGGGTGCAGTGATCTCTCTGTCACACACATGTAGCATTAGCAGGTGACCTGTTGGGGTGCAGTGATCTCTCTGTCACACACATGTTGCATTAGCAGGTGACCTGTTGGGGTGCAGTGATCTCTGTCACACACATGTAGCACTAGCAGGTGACCTGTTGGGGTGCAGTGATCTCTCTGTCACACACATGTAGCACTAGCAGGTGACCTGTTGGGGTGCAGTGATCTCTCTGTCACACACATGAAGCATTAGCAGGTGACCTGTTGGGGTGCAGTGATCTCTGTCACACACATGTGTAGCATTAGCAGGTGACCTGTTGGGGTGCAGTGATCTCTGTCACACACATGTACCCTCAGCAGGTGACCTGTTGGGATGCAGTGATCTCTGTCACACACATGTGGCATCAGCAGGTGACCTGTTGGTGTGCAGTGACCCACTCTTTACATATGCACGGGGGGGGGGGGGGGGATAACACCCTCATTCTATATGCACTGCACTGGGTCCCCTCTCATTAGAAATGTACAGGGCGGGACTAGCTCAGCGCTCACTGCTGCCTGGGTCGCCTGTCAGTTCAGCCAGCGGCGCCCACCACAGACCTCTGACACCACTTCCCCAAGCCCCCGCGGGGTCTGCCACATATGTAGCTACACCACTGGACGCCACCTATCAGAGTCTTTGGGTTAAGTTACTAAGCATCGATTTTGGTCAATTTGGTGTTTCCGTGCAAATACCCATCAATTATGCCATTCAGAGATTTAATAAAGGCAAACCAGCAGCGAACGTGACCAAGAGGACCAAACACTGAATCCTTTTCATAGACAATAGAAATCCCATATTTACTAAGCATAGTGGGAAATATTTACTAAGATGGGACAGAGGTTGGACTCCACCACAGTCCAAAATTCAAAGACGGGGGGGGGGGGGTCACATCAACAGCCAGTGAGTCTAGGACAGTGATGTTTGGAGTGGCAGTAGGTGTGGCTCCCCTTTTTGAATATTGGACTGCGCTGCAGCCCCACCTCTGTAACTGCCACTGGTCCAGGAACAGAGCATTTTCTCCTTAATGGAATGGGTCATGTTGGAGGGTATGAATGAGTAGTAGCAGATTTGGATGTGAAGAGGGGACTAATGGACACAATGTTGATGGCTTGTGTAAATCCCCAATGGTGGGATCCTTAAAATCTATAAATATTCCACACATCCCAATTGGCTGGCATTAGTGACCTGGAGACATGACCCCTACGTTACAATAGTTCTGTAAGAATGCGCCACTTTCTCTTCTGCCCTTGTGCGCTGGGAGTGAATCATTCCGACTTGGCATCATGTCGCTGCCTGTTATACACAATCCCAGTTCCGGATTTATTTTCCACTCATGCAAAACATGTTTTCCTCCAGGCCAGAGGAACGGGAACACAAGGTGTGTGTATATACAGGGAGTCAGCGACCTCTCCGCTTCCCTTTCAGCCATTGGATGGAGACTTATTTTGGTGACAAGCGAGGAAGTTGTCTCTCAAATAGCACAACATGTTTTCCTACATTAGCCATCTGCAGGTCAAACGTTATTCCTCTAAAGTGAGTGAAAATAAAGAGAAATGTCCTAAATCTGAATGTGCTTACTTTCCAAAACACCGAGAGAAAACAGCTGGCGCCAAAAACACATTTGGGATCCTTGTTTTCCACATTTAATTGTTGTTTCACTTTTTATAAGGGAAAAAACTTCGGGGAATGTTGCGCGGATCAACATGGCACAATTGTGCTGAGTAAGTCGCTGGCAAGTCTCAATAACAGCATTATTATAGTATCCGGTTGAACTACCAGGACTCTTGTGTCATTAGGCCCGGTCCCCACCTTGACAACAAGCTGAAGTCCGCAACTTGGAGGGGTTAAAATTATGCAAATTGCATCATTAAGCCAAGCCCCCCATACGGCGCCAGGATCCTGTCAGCTTCCCTAGGGGGGTGCGCGGGGGACTACTGAAAAAATCGGGACTCCTGGGAGAGTAGACAAGTACAGAGTTAGCCCAGGTGGAGTACCCAACTAGCCAATGGCAAAGGAGGGGCATGAGTGTGGAGGATGCGATGCAGATCGGGGGGAATGCAAGGTACCGGTTGGGGAGAATAGGACAGAGAAGCAGATAGTGGGGCTGAGCAGCGAAAGACAGGGGTGATGTGAAACAATTGTGTATGACCGTTTTATCTCAACAATGTGCGTGCATTGGAAGCCTGGGTCAACATCTCCCACAGTGAGAGAGGCATACAGGACACATCTGGAGAGAGGGTGCCAGGGAGAGAGGGAGTGAGTAGGGGAGAGAGGGGATGTCAGGGAGAGATGGAGGGGAAGTGAGCAGGATAGAGAGGGTGTCAGGGAGAGAGTGAGTGAGTAGGAGAGAGAGAGGGTGTCAGGGAGAGAGGGAGGGGAAGTGAGCAGGATAGAGAGAGGGTGTCAGGGAGAGAGCGAGTGAGTAGAAGAGAGAGAGGGTGTCAGGGAGAGAGGGATGGGAAGTGAGAAGGATAGAGAGAGGTAGTCAGGGGTAGAGGGAGCAAGTAGGAGAGAGAATGTGTCACGGAAAGAGGGAGTGAGTAGTAGAAAGAGAGGGTGTGAGGGATAAAGGGAGGGGGTGTGAGTAGGAGACAGTGACAGAAATAGAGTCTAGGGATAGAGGCAGGAGAGGGAGTGTGAGAGAGAGAGGGTGTCAGGGATAGATAGAGCAAGTAAGAGAGAGAGAGAGAGGGTGTCAGAAATAGAGGAAGTGGGTGAGAGGGTGTCAAGAATAGCGAAAGCAGGAGGGAAAGAGAGAGGGTGTCAGGGATAGAGGAAGTCGAGGTAGTGGGAGAGAGAGAGTGTGTCAGGGATAGAGGGAGTGGGAGAGAGAGTGTCAGAGATAGAGAAAGCGGGATAGAGAGAGGGTGTTAGGGATAGAGGGGAGGGAGAGAGACGGTGTCAGGGATAGAGGGAGGGGGAGTGGGAGACAGAGAGGGTGTCAGGGATAGAAGGAGGGGGGGCAGGAAAGAGAGAGGGTGTCAGAGATAGAGAAAGATGTTTATATATATATATTTTTTAGCTAGATTACATCCAAACCCCTCTCTCCCCCCTGCCCCCCCCTTACATTTTTACGTGACAAAAATCCATTTAGTATAAAATACAATTTGTTTTTTTTTCCATCTTAATAGTTTCTACAAATAAATAAAATAGTTTAATCATTTTTAACAACACATTGAAGCACCGACTTCATTATGGAATATTGTCCTCGGTGAAGACTTGACTTTAAACTGCAAATTAGTTCTGTAAATTACTCTGTTTGTGTTATTATTATTTATTATTAACTATTTAGGAGCTGCAATGTACCGTATAGAGGACTGGCGCTTACTACAGCATTACAGATATAGGCCCTCCTTTGCAGCTTAGCGGGTCATCTAAACGCCGCCCCACCGCCCCAACGAAGGTATCGCCCACACGAATGTCCGCCTGCCACCTGCACGAAGTACCTGCACCGCACACAGCATGCGCAATCTCTCAACATCGCTCCTCTGTGTGAATGCGTGTAAACCAGAATAAGGGCCATATAAAGGCGGCCACACAGAACCGCCCGGGGCCTGACCCAGACATGTAGGAAAGGTGTACGCAGTGCATGTGTGACAATATGCTAATGCCGTAGCCACCTGGCGTCGCAATAAGACGCCCACAGGCGGCAAACGCATCGCACAGTCACATTGACGCACACAGACGCACGACAATTCGGGTTTGCGCCCATCTCTGAGGTCGGCCCATAGTGACCGCGTATTCCGTTATCGTGACCTTGACAAGGTCGCTCTTTAATATGGGCCGAGCATTATTCTGTTATTCTGTATGCCGAGTGCGGCTCCGTCTGCCCGGTCTGTCCGCTGTACACATGAAGATTTATGGGAGACGCGGCTTGTCCCTCGGATCCGTACTCCAGCGGTAGCGGCTACGGTGCGCATTTATATCATCCCGTTCCCTGTCACCATTATCCATGCGTCTTACTAATAATGTGCAGAATAGTAACCGGCTAATGGGCCTGATTCAGGGTATGGGTCATTGGGTCGATCAAGCAAAGGTCGACATGCATTTGGTAATAAAGGTTGACGTGGCTCAGGTCGACACCTGAAATAGGTCGACATGTCTTAGATCCACATCGATGGAATGTCGACACAAGCATCAGGTTGACAATTACTAGGTCGACAGCCAAAAGGTTGACATGGGGTTTTCCCTGTTTTTGTCCCGAATGTCGACATGGTCAACATGGACACTGTATCAGTGCACCGTGACCCTTTGCATGGCTTGCGGCGCTTGCCATGCTTCGGGCACACTAATATATTCTTCCACGCCCTAGTGGATGGTAGGGCATGACATACCGCCTGTCGGCACATTTTGGCTAAAAAAAAAGTGAAAAACCTTTTGACTGTTGGCCTAGCCTATGGATTTACGGGCGGATAGCGATCTGTGGTAGTTTAGCAATTAATTTGCACAAGGGGTGTTTTTTCTTTCTGTCTGGGCAGTTGAATAAGTAAGACAAAAGTACACCAATATAGGCTTCCCCACCCCTCTTGTAGAGGTAATCGAGGTAACCCCTGAGGAACCATCTATCATCTTATTGATAACCTGGGTGTCAAGAAACCATTACGTGTGGCTATAACCACATCCATTGTGAGTGGGGTATGCCTTTTATTCCTACTACAACTTCTTCTTAAGAATAAACAAAGAAACCTCTATGTGATTCCTCGTCCCTCCTTTAGAGGCGAGTGAGGCACATCGCTAGAGAACATCCACCAATATATCCGAATATACGTTTTTGTTTGTTCACCTATTGTATACACGCTTTGTGACCTATTGCACTGGAAGTTTATACACATGTTTTTATTTATGTTTTTTCACATGTACTGAGTAATATTTATCCTCGTCACTGGAACATCAAAGTCGTCCTTCTGGATCTATACATCACAGACACTATTTCGTTGACCTACATAGGACTTACAGAATTACTATAAGGGACTTATTGCACGTTTATTTTATGTGATCGATTGTATTTATGTAAATATTTACACATGTTTGCGGCACATCATATGTTTACAGACATATAGCGTTGGTCGTGCAGCACAGCTAATTGCCATAGATCTGCAGATAATATATATATATATAATAGAGAAAGTAAGTAGCACGGCGTACCCCCGTCTTCAGGACAAGCTGCTTGTCCCTGAAGACGGGGGTACGCCCCTAAATGCCGTTGGGCAATCTCCTATATATTTGGCTACATCTGTCACTCAAAGTGGGTGTCTGTGTCTATAACGCTCTGTTCCTGGACTTTCCTATTAATGTGTGATTGCCTTCATCTATGCTGAACACCTTTCTGAAAAATTAACCTTTTAAAACAGGTTATGGCAATCATACATTAAGGGGAAGTCTAGAAACAGAGCATTGTGTCCCTCCTGGAGAGGGTCATGTTGGGAGGTATGTGACAGAGAACCAGCCCAGTGAGCCCACAGACAGTGCCAGACACCCACTGCCTTCCCATGTTGCCCTACCCCCCCCCCCCCCGCGCCCCCCCCCTCCCGCGTTTTGCGGCAAAAATACCCGCTCCCCGCGACCCCCTACCGCGATTCGCAGCAAAAACACCCCCGCGACCCCCCCTCCCGCGATTCGCTGCAAAAGAACCCCCCACGACCCCACACGCAATTCGCGGCATAACCCACCACCCCGCGACCCCCCCCCCTCCCGCGAATGGCTGTAAACCCTCCCCCCTGACCCCCCCCCCCCGATTCGCGGAAAAAACACCCCCCCGCGACCTCCCTCCCACGATTCGCGCAAAAAGGACCCCCCCGCGACCCCCCTTGCACGATTGGCGGCACCCCCCCTGCGATCCCCCTCCCGCGATTCGCGGCACCCCCCCCCCACCGCAATTCGCAGCAGCCCCAGGATTAAATGGCACATGCAAAACACTGACATGGCTATGGTCGACAATGAAAAAGGTTGACATGAGTTTTTGAAGATTTATTTTTAATTTTTTTAATTTTTTCATATTCATTGTCATGTGTCGACATGGACACCAATGAAGTGCCACACTTATGTCAACATTTACATGTGTTGACCTTTCTGTGTTGAGTTTTTCTTGTGGCGATTCGCGTCACACCCCCCCGCAAACCCCCCTCCCGCGATTCGCGGCACCCCCCGTGACCCCCCACCTCCCGCAATTCGCGGCAACCCCCCACCGGAACCCCTGTGAACCCCGCCCTCCCGCGATTCGCGGCACCCAACCCCGCGACCCCCCCCTCCCGCAATTCGCGGCACCCCCCGTGATTCGCGGCAGCTCCAGAATTAAATTGCACATGGAAAACACTGACATGGCTATGGTCGACAATGAAAAAGGTTGACATGAGTTTTTGAAGGTTTTTTTTTCATTTTTTGAATGTTTTCATATTCATTCTCATGTGTCGACATGGACACCAATGAAGTGCCACACTTATGTCAACATTTACATGTGTTGACCTTTCTGTGTTGATTTTTTCTTGTGGCGATTCGCGTCACACCCCCCCACCCCCCCGCAACCCCCACTCCCGCGATTCACGGCACACACACACACCCCCGCGATTCTCGGCACCCCACCCCGTGACCCCCCCTCCCGTGATTCACGGCACATCCCCCGCGACCCCCCCTACCATGATTCGCCGCAACCCCCGCCCCCGTAACCCCCCTCCCGCGATTTGCGGCAACCCACCCCGCGACCCCCCTCCCGCGATTCTCTGCAATCCCTCCCCTCCCGCGATTCGCAGCATCCACCCCCCACAACCCCCCCCCTCCTGCAATTCGCGGCACCCCCCGCGACCCCCCCTCCTGCAATTCGCGGCACCCTCCGCGACCCCCCCTCCCGCGATTCGCGGACACCTAAGTTGCAATACAGGGCATCTTTCATACAATTCTAACCATATTTCTCATATACAAACGTTCACAAATTAAGGGGGCGCAGCCCCTTACGACGGTGTGAAGAGCGCC
This sequence comes from Crinia signifera, assembly GCF_055691185.1. NCBI lineage: Eukaryota > Metazoa > Chordata > Amphibia > Anura > Myobatrachidae > Crinia > Crinia signifera. The sequence goes on along the minus strand of NC_139224.1, from coordinate 8,454,352 downwards.
CGTAGGGCGCGATGAATCACCTAGTACCTTAATAAAGGACTAAGTTTTATTCAGCTACTTACTTTCTCTATTGTGTTTGGACTACATCAGCCCTAAGGAGGCACCCCAGCAAGCTTTGATATTTGGAGGTGGTGAGTGCTGGCTGTATCTCTGCTATATATATATATATATATATATATATATATATATATATATATATATATATATATATATATATATATATATATATATATTGGTGCATCATATTGTTTCTACGGGCGGTCTGCTGACCATCTGTACTCTTGCTGCAGGGACCGCCTTTGACTGACATCACAACTGACATCACAACTGATGCATGTAAAGGCCTGCCCAGTTGTGATGTCAGGCACAACACATTGGACCAATGATTGGTATGTGTATGTGCTCTAATGAATCGTCACATAGGCTGGCGGCCCAGTGTAACATTGTATTCAGGGCTGTTCCTACAGCTGACGCTCATACAGAAGATACAGGGATGCTCTCTGCTCACCTTCAGCATCACAGCTACATTATAACCCCAAACGTACATATCTTTAATAATGACAAACAATGCTGAAGGTTTATGTCCCTTATTAACAACCCAGATGCTCCTAGCCAGGACAGTGAGGGTTAATGGAATTCCTTTATGTCCGGGACAGCCTGAGAAATGGTTCCTGGCCTACAGGAAGCTAAAAGGGCCATTTCCTGTTATGAAGGTCACAGGGTCACTCCGCTGCAGTTACACTGCGTGTACATGTATAGTAAGCGGTGACAGTGCTGGCGCTTCATATCTGCAGCTGGGGGCTGCTTGGTGTGGGCCCAACTCATGCAGCAACAGGCCCATGAGATCCCAGAGCCTCAGTCATACATGGTACCGGCAGTTACATGTATCAGTATCAGTCGGCCGCAATGCCCATTCTCCGGCGAGATGGCAGAATGCGTCTATGCTGCTAAATATCACTCAAACTATTACTGTGCTGGGTAATAAGTGGCCAGACCGGCGTCTGTAGATGTGCGCACACTTGTGGCATCTCACAGCCAAGATAAAAAAATTTTTTAAAAAGTTTCAGTATATAATACCTTTACAAACTGTAATGGCTCCACCAATACCTGTTGCGTCACTGCTGGAAATAGAAGTTTCTATTGGGAGTGCGATACTGCCCAATTTATCAATATCGGGAATGTGATATTCTGGATATTGGCATCAGAAGATGGCGGTAGCTCATTGTGGCCTATGGGCTACTCACTGTGTCGCTGGTTGGGCAGAGGGTTCCCGCAGGAAGTGGCCGCCGTGCAGTGCAGTTATTGCTGACTGCGCATGCACAGCTCCTCCTCCGTCCGCCGGCAGAGCACATCGCAGAGACTGTACCCTGTACATCCCGCTGAGGGGATCACATATCACAATGTAATACTGGGTTATAAGATCCCACCCAGCTCAAATCGAATATGTGATCTACCATAAATGGGCCCCAAAGGCTTAAGTCACATTTGCCTAACTTCAGGGAAACTTATGAATTTGGGGAATAACACAAGAGGAGACGAAGGGCGGTATTCAATGAGGCTGATTCGCCAGGTTTTTATGGCAATTTTGTGCTGTAAGGCGAAGTTCTGACTAAAACGGTGAATCACCCTATTCAATGACCAGATGGCGAATACATTTCAAGATTTTTTTCGCCATGATTCACCGAGTAGCAATCGCTATCTTTTTATGGTGAAGTGGAAGGTGAACTTTTAAAATAAAGTGTTTTGTTTTTTACATTTGTTGTCAAAAAATCAGGAATTTTATTCTGAGGAGGGGCATGCTATTTTGATTCATGTGCTGTAAGCACATGAATATATATTTAATTTAAAAAAATATATATATATATTATTTTTTTTTACACAGATCAGCCAGCAGGGGGCCGGAGCCGAGCCGCTCATTAGATATTCATATATTCACTGCACCCCGATCATTACATATGCATGATCGGGTGTAGTGAATATACCCGGTCCCCTGCTGGCACCCCGGGGGGGCAGCCTGTGCTGCCTGGCACCCGGGGAGCCCACCTCTCCCCCACAAACGTTCTGGGGCAGGCAGGGAGACTTCCATCTCCCTGCCTGCCACCGTCCTCAGGCTCCCTGCGGCGTTCGCCGCAGGAGCTCAAATTCGCCGGTCAGGGGCAGCGAGCCCCTGACTCGTTGAATACCGGAGCCGGCGAGGCTCCGGAACGGAACGTGGCGAATGTGCAGCGAATCCTAAACAGGATTCGCTGCACGTCGTCAGTATTCTCATTGAATACTGCCCTATGTGTTCTGAGCAATGTGTCAGCGCTGTTTGCTGAGCGATCTGTCATGGCCACTGTTCTCCACTGAAAACACCGACCCTGACACCAGCGCTTATAGATTTATCTAGCATGCTGGATATATATCGCCAGGCGATAGCGACGCACGGGCCACAGACTGTTATCGCTATTCCTACGCACGGAGCGATGAAACTACAAGCCCCATCATGCCTTGGCACAGTTTTGCTATTAGGGAATGCTAAAACTATGGCAAGGCATGCTGGGATGTGTAGTTCCACGACAGCTGGAGGGCCACAGTTTGGACATGCCTGTTCTAAGCGATCTACTGTAAGCAACCCTTAGGAATCCCGTCCACTTTTCCCAGGAAGTCAGGAGGATTGAGCGTATGATCACGTGATTAAATATGAATCCCACTCGCGGACTCATGCTGTGAATCATGGCATCACATCGGGTCATGGCAGCGCCTCTCCTGACTGGACCTCCCTCTCCGTAACTTTTTGAGAGGCCACTTACTAAAACCCCCCAGGTGTGGCGAGATCCCACAATCTAGGCCTTCAGGGGGGTTTCTGGGCAAAAAAAAAAAAGTGTTTATTTGTACAGCCACAAAACCCTTCAGTGTCTCATACTGCTCTTACTGATCTGTAGGAAGGACACGCCCACCTCTATTATAATGCCCCTATTATAATCTGTCACTGATTATTATTATACAGCGAGAGCCAGACAGCTGACCACAGTACTCGCCACACTGGGACATATTTCTACAGCTGCCCACACGCTGCAGCCTAATACTGACGCAGTGACAGCATAATACCCATCATTCATGTCATCGCATTCATTGTATATCAATCTGAATTAATCTCCACCAGCAACACACAACATTGCCTCAATTAGGATTTGTCCTACTTACAATGTTTTAAAGGGACGCTGTCATTGTCTTTTATATAATACATGGAAAAGGTCGACGTGAAGAAGGTCGACATTCATTGTTCATGGTTTTATTTTTATTTTTTTAAAGGATTTGGACCTTGATGGTGTCCATGTCGACCTATGTCAACCTATGACACCAAAAACCCATGAAAAAGTAATGTCGATCTTTGCCCAATTCGACCTTTTGACCATGTCGACCTTTTAACTGTCAACCTTTTAACTGTCGACATTTGGACCCTTTCGACCTTTTCACTGTCAACCTTTTTACCCTGTTGACCATTTGACTGTCAACCTTTTAACCCTGTCGACCTTTTGACACTGTCGACCATATGACTGTAGACCTGGACGTTGTAGATGTAAAATACCATAACCCTTCCTCTGTACTCTCCCCCATTATATAGGAACGATGACGTTGTTGGTGTTGTCTGTTGCTGATATTTATACTAAAAGATTACTACTGACAGCTTGCGGAAGTTGTCACGCCGCTGGCACTTATTGTCATATCCGCTACCCCTATTTATTTCCGTATCCTTAATAACCATGACATCTGGCCTTAAAATGTCCCACATTAATAACTATGAGATCTGGAGGATCGGTGTCTGGTTCGGCAGTGTCCCTGTTGGCAGTTTATAGGGCCATAAAACATGGTCATTCACAATGTCGACATAGACAAAAGGAACTTTTAACTGTTCCATACGTTACCCATACTTGCCTACCCTCCCAGAATGGCCAGGAGGCTCCTGAAAATCGGGTCCCCGGGAAGGTGGGCAAGTCTCCCCCAGCCCCTCCCCCCCCCCCCCCCCATGTGTCAACCTTTTGTTTGTGTTGCTTTTTTCTCATGTCAACATTGTGCATTTCCACCTAAACATTGTCAACCTAGTTACCGCCCTGGATCACATGGTAATACATATGTGATCCTATCACCAGGATTTACCTTCCTGTACATAGCGTACCATCCTATCCTCCATAGACCACCTACAGAATGCTAAACTGACTCTTGGTACATTGTCCAGCCTATGTATTATTAGTAATGGTAATTACATACACGTCACCCAGGGTTGCCTACCCTCCCGGAAATCGGGTCCCCCTCCCGGCCCCCCGGAAAGCACAGCAACCCTCTCGCATTGTCCCGCATCTCCAGCAGACCGCCCCTCGGCAGGGGGGGTCCATTAGTCAAATGACGCAATCGCTCCATTTAAACCCCACTCCCCACAGTGCAATGCATAAAATACCGGCATTGCACGGCGGGGGCGTAGCTAAAATGATGCGATCACTCTAGCCACGCCCCTAAACTGTTTAGCACGGCCGTGGTTCCGCCCCCCCACCACCCCCTTTTCCTCCCGAGTTTGGCCCCACCCCCCTGCCATACTGAGCTTGGTGCCCTCTCCCGGAGAGGGCAGCCAGAAAGTCGGCAACCATGACGTGACTTATGCTGGGTGTAGGAGAACCATCACAAATTGGCACACAGAACAGGCCTAATTGTGTCTACATGCCCACACCACTGCAATAACCCTCCCACGCCTTTCACCAAAGTGCCGCCTCATTGACACCCTGACACATATATTTTACATGTGCAAAGAGACGGCAGAAATGTGTTATCACAAATACTAGAACTGTTCTCCACCCTTTTCTGCGTATCTGATTGGTCGTCCATTTCAGTCATTTAAATGGTTGATCCCATAGAAACTTTCCAATACACATAGATACAACTGCCCCAATAACCGGCTGGTGGTGATGCGGAAGGTATCGTCGTGTATCGTCGGCTGACACGTCCAAGCGGTAGAAAGTTTTGGGGGTCTTTATATAATGAAACCAAGGTGCCCATTGCTGCCAGGCAGTCTCCTGTGCCACCGTGTCCCTTTATAAAGTGCTCAAGTTTAACATAATTCTACACTAGCCGCCCATTGTGCCCAGTGCCAGCTGCAGCACAGCTATTATCTAACATAAACAATGGGGGGGGGGGGTTTCTAATTGTCTTACTACCCCTCAATTAGGAGCCTGTTCCCAGGAACCAGACAGTGAAGTGAAGATAAACGGCCATAGGAATATTAATATCTGATTGCAGATAAGAAGAACGACGCACGTCTAGTCTGCCCTGTTTGATTCCTTAAAAACTAAGACCCTATTTGTTACGTTGCTTGTTTCAGATATATTTATTATGCCGTTCCACTCATCCCCCACAAGCATTATGTCCCTCTCCTCCACGCCCACATGTACTATGTCCCTCGCCTCCACCCCCAAATCATTATGCCGCTCCCCTCCACCCCCAAAAATATTATGCCCCTCAACCCCTGCAAGTACTATGCCCCTCCCCTGCACCACAATTATTATGCCCCATGGGGAGGTGGAGAGGAGCCTACTCCCCCAATTATTTACACCCTCTGCTCCACCAAATACAGTTATTTAAGTGCCCCCCCCCCCCCCCCCCCACAACAAAAAATCATGGTGGAAACATTTTTTTTTAACATGATCAGTCATTACTAACATACAGGTGATGTCAGTGATATCTTCAATAAGAAGTGGTCATCTCCCATTTATCAAGCTCCGAAAAAAAAGCTTTCCCCATGCAGATCTCTTTATGCATACTTACCTGCTCTCCTGGAACCTCCTGGTGCATGCCCAAACAGAGAAGGGCTCAGTATGTTACCAACACAGTCAAAAAAAGTCAACTTTTCTGGGGTGGCTATGTCGACATACGTCAGCACTATTATAATCTAACTATCAAAACCATTGATAGTCTCTGCCCGATGTCAAATGTATTTAGCCACTCGCAGCTCACGCACAAAACTTGCAGAAATTCACAGATACCCCTGTTAGGAGAACAAGTGGGCAACATACACTGATAGTGAGGATTTGGTGACAAATTGGCGCGTAGGCTGCCAATGTTTTGTCAGATGTAACCAGATATGTGGATCATTTTGAATCATAGTTGCCTACCAGGAGGCTCCCATTTCAATCATAAATCTCCTACTGTTCTGCATTGCACTCCTAGGATTCGTCAGATTCGGCCACTAAGGAGTTTCTTTGCAAGGACGCTGTAAAAACTGTGATTTGCTATAGCTGCTCAGGAGTCCCTGCTGATGACTCTTATTATCACCCCTTGTGAAAACCTGACATGAGAGAGATACAGAAGCACATGATCACACAGGATCTTCTTATATGTGCTGATGTGCACTCATCCATAGCCTGCTGCTGCTGCTGCTAGTGAGACCCCATATTGCAGGCAGCACTGTTAGTATCAATACTTGCAAAACTTTCCCAAAATATATGGTTACTAACGTTATATAAAACTATCTTGCAACAACAAGCATTTATGTAGACACGCCCATATGTGAAGCTAGACACACCCCTTGGGCAGAGTGGGACACACCCTCTCATGGCGTGCGGTGCTTCACCTCCATGATTCTAGTTTTGATAAGTAGGCAAGTATGTTCTGTGTATGGCTAGTGATTCACTACTTTTGTGTGGATTTCTTTTCATTTTCCTTTTTTTTAGTCATTCAAACCCATTTTGCCAATGACTTCATCAGCCGCTTACAAGTGTTAAATATGAAGCGTTATTTTGTCCTTACTTTTGTTGATTGTGTCACTTTAATGGGCGAACTGTATGCACAAACTTCACACTAAAATATGCCTATTGTTGTATAATTTCCTCCTCTTCCCCTTTGGTGCAGCAGAAGTGGCAGTTACCTCATGTGCGTGTGTGTGTGTGCGTGTGTGTGTGTGTATTTCATGACTTAGATCATGTTTTGTCAATACATTAATTGATTGCTGCCACTAAATCCCAACGCCAGGCTCCCAGGTGATGCCAGGTGTTTACTGACACCAATACAACTGTCTCCATTCCCGGAATCCTCGCGCACTGATCGCTGAAGAGGTTTGGCACAATAGATTTTGATGGTGATAATGTACACACCTATGTGTCAATACAGCACTCTTGTGATGCAACAAAACATCGCATCACTGTACACACCACACAACCCACCATACCACCACGCTTTATATCGTCACAAGCTTCATGTAACAACGCCATGTTGTTTGGGACATTGTCCTATTGATTGTGCAGCACATCAGACAGAATAATGCTATCAGCCAATTCATCACCAGATTTAGGTGTACGCAGTACAATGGTCGCTATGATCTGTCTCGGGCGGCAAGATCAGTCCGTTTATTGTATAGTCTGTACACACCTTAAAGGTGCCCATACACTAGTAAGATTTATCTGCAGATCTGGCTGGTTGGAACAAAAACATGGTTATGGATGAGTGACAGTTTGTCAGTTTTCCAGCATTTCCAAGCAAATGGTCAACTGTCATTTGATCTCATCCATAACCATGTTTTTGTACCAACCAGACAGATCTGAAGATAAATCTGCGTGTGTATGGCCACCTTTAGTTTGGGGGGCTGATGGTCAGTAACAGCAATAATATGGCTGTAGCCTTAGGGCGGTATTCAATGAGGCTGATTCGCCAGGTTTTTATGGCGATTTTGTGCTGTAAGGCGAATTTCTGACTAAAACGGTGAATCACCCTATTCAATGACCAGATGGCGAATACATTTCAAGGTTTTTTTCGCCATGATTCACCGAGTAGCAATCACCATCTTTTTATGGTGAAGTGGAATATGAACTTTTAAAATAAAGTGTTTTGTTTTTTACATTTGGTGTCAAAAAATCAGGAATTTTATTCTGAGGAGGGGCATGCTATTTTTATTCATGTGCTGAAAGCACATGAATATATATTTAATTTAAAAAATATATTTTTTTTTTACACAGACTAGCCAGCAGGGGGCCGGAGCCGAGCCTCTCATTAGATATTCATATATTCACTTCACCCGATCATTACATATGCATGATCGGGTGTAGTGAATATACCCGGTCCCCTGCTGACACCCCCAGGGGGCAGCCTGTGCTGCCTGGCACCCGGGGAGCCCACCTCCCCCCCACAAACGTTCTGGGGCAGGCAGGGAGACTTCCATCTCCCTGCCTGCCGCCGTCCTCAGGCTCCCTGCGGCATCGCCGCAGGAGTTAAAATTCGCCGGTCAGGGGCAGCGAGCCCCTGACTCGTTGAATACTGGAGCCGGCGAGGCTCCGGAACGCGGCGAGCAGTGGCGAATGTGCAGCGAATCCTAAACAGGATTCGCTGCACATTGACAAAATGCTTATTGAATACTGCCCTTAATGTTATGTTACTGTAGCTGTAAGTCTCACATTGCGTACCTTATAGCCCAGCAGTCCTGAACTGTGAAGTCTCCAGTCACTTTCCAGCTCATCACAGGCATGTAGAATAGTCACATCCAATGGGAGCGAGTTACAGCCAAGGGACCCAAATAGGCCTCTAAAAAACTCTGAGTTGTCAGAGTTCAAGTCTTCCAGTAGATATTCAGCTTGACGCGTTTCGCACCATCCTTTTGCACTCCCTGATGAAACCCTTTAAAAAGTTAAAAGGGGTCCGGATGTCATCTGAACTCCAATAATTCACTTGACCTAGCCAAGGTGAGCTAATGGCGCAGTAAGCCATTGTCCTTATTGCGCAGGTGGAGCGTTCTTGTGATTACACGACTATTACAACACACTGCTAAAAACCTCAAAGAGACATCCCAGAAGGGCATGAAGATGCCCGCTGTTGAAGGAGTGAGCCTCCGGTGGACTACCCCAAATTTGGAAGACCGAATGTTCCTGGAGAGTATTCAAGTACAGTTATAAGATGGGAGTGGCCAGATTCTTGCAGCGTACCGAGTTCCGTGATCTGCTGACCCAACGCATTTCTTGAACCTAACGACTCAAATCTGGGAGACTATAGCATCCTACCAACATGAAATCACCCCCCCAATTATCTTATAAAACAAACAGGACATCATCGACAGATATAAATATCTTATAAATAGATATTCTAGTTAAAAGCCCATCAAAATGACAGTTTCTGCAATGTACTTTCACTTTGAGCTGTCACAGTTTTCACTTTGAGATGTGACAGTTTTTAGCCCACAAACTCTCCACACCACCCCCAGTCCCTATCTGCTCCTACCTCCAATCTCTGTAATCACAGCTCCCTCTCTACATATCCTGCAAGTTTGAAACAGATCAGTGTCCCTACAAAAATTGCTTTCACTTTTTTAAAGGGGTCATTTGGTCCATCGAGTGGCCTCTTTAATGGTTAGTGTCGGTATTTCACTTCGTTGAGGAGTAGTTAGCCTTTTATATATATACAGATTGCTCATTCCCCCCCCCCCCCCCATCCCTTGCAACCCCCTATTTGTATTAGCCGGTATTCTCCGCTTTTTCTTCAGCACCCGAGGGGTTGACGTCTTGCCCATTCGCCATTTAATCAGCCCTCGAATACTTTTACTTCTTATTATTCCGAGACTTGTTAGTAAATGAAATATTTATGTCCAGTATGTCGGAGGTGACTGATTTCATGTGGGAATTAGCTGTTCAGCAGCAAGTCGCCAGCACCAAACAAGTAATGTAATTCACAGCCTTGTCATTTATAGTGTAAGGTGGGGAGGGGGGCAACCAATTTATTCCACCCACTTTTCAATCGCCAACAATTTATAGAAAACATGCCGGAATCGCTTCGCCCGGGATGCAGCTCTGGTAATTACACGGGTACATGTCTCCCGAAAAAAACTCCCCACACACGTATCTAATAATCATTTCCAGAGGACGCGGTGACTCGGCGGGTCCTGCATTAATCCCGCGGCGTCCGCTCAACACAAAGTAAAACCAATTTCACCCCAGTCCAAGGATCCGGACCTGAGCAGCAATACAAACAGGGCCTAATTCAACTTTGTACATAGTCCTGATGGATTACGTGCAAATGCGATGTTTGGGGTTCGGCGCAGGCGACACCTCGCGCAGCCCCGTCATCCACAGTGACACTGATATGCTGCAGCATTTGAGGGGTGGGACCGTTCTTCAAAATGGGGGCGTGTCACCTATATTGGATCCTACAGCTAATATAAATAAGCAGGTTGACCGGAGCCTAAAAACATTGTGAATCGCGACCGATGGTAGCGATGATGATCCAGTATCCCGATTCTCGCTGACTCTAGCAGGAGGCCTCTATCTCCTACACATCTTCTGCTGCATTTAAATTTTTGAATTTCATTTCACAGATGCTTATCTAAAATTTCTTACAGATATGAATGAGGCCCTTTGTACGCTGGAAAATACTAAAGTAGTATATTTTTTAAAAAAAATAGTATCGTTCATTAGATCACCCAGTGTGTATGCCCTGCCCGACGGCCGATGTGTGCTCCCGCGACTCGTTATCGTACAGTGTGTATGGACCTTTAAATTTCGATTCCCAAGTGAGAATAACAGCTTACCTTTCGGTACCTGCAATTAGGGCTGCATACCTCCCGACTGTCACGATTACAGCGGGACAGTCACGATTTCGGGTCCTGTCCCGCTGTCCCACCCGCGGCAGGCATTGTCCCGCTGCGGGGGGGTGGCAGTTGGAAGACCCCCCAATCTAATAGAATAGATGCTGTGCGCATGCGCACAGCGTCTATTCTCGTATGAAAATGAGGTTGCGGCTAATTAGCATAAGCCGCGCCCTCGTTTGCATACGCCCCGCCCCCTTTTCGGACACTCGCGCGGCTTCGCTGCTGACACCTGGCACTTTGCGCATGCGCAGTCCAACTTTTCGGCAAGAAGGCTGAAAAACCGGGAGGATACCGGGACCTTCCGGGGGACCGGGAGAAAGAGTCAAAACGCGGGAGACTCCCGCTAAAAGCGGGAGAGTAGGCAACTATGGGTAAAAGGCACAATAATTTGTCATGGGGACCGCGTCTATCCGTTAGTACTGGGGCCCACACTTTCTGTTGGCGGCCCTGCCTGCAATGGACGCTTCCATGTTTTTGAATGTCACTTCCTGATTGTAATGCTTTCAGGTGGATAGGGGGATGGGGGTCATGGCTCCAGCATAGATTACTGGTAGGGTGGTATTATTTGTAGGACAAATTTTGAAGATTGGGGGGATGCGGCCATCCTGGTGGGCAGGATGCCGTAACTCAGTATACCGAAGCCTGCATCCCAACTAGCACCAGGAGACCGGCATTGGAATCCTGATATCAGTTAGGATGCCTGCGCCGGAATCATGACTGCTGGGATGCTGATCGGTATGCAAGGCGGGCTAGCATGTGTGCTGGGACAGGAGGGTTTAGGCACTAGTGGAGCACTGGTGAATCTAGAAATATGGTCCCAGATTCAAGTAATCCTTTAGTAGGGACCCTCGCGCAGCGAAGCCGTGTGCACCAAAAAGGGGGCATGGCCTCAGGAAAAGGGGCATAGCATTACACTTTATTCCACACACCATACTGCCTATAACACATTATATCACACACGGTACTGCCCATTACACATTATACCACATGCCATAATGCCCGTTACACATTATACCACATTCCGTAATGCCCATTACACATTACACCACACTCAGTAATGCCAATTACACATTATTCTGCATGTCGTAATGACCATTACACATTATACCACATGCTGTAATGTCCGTTACACATTATACCACATGCCGTAATGACTGTTACACATAATACCACATTCCGTAATGCCCATTACACATTAAACCACACTCAGTAATGCCAATTACACATTATTCTGCATGTCGTAATGACCATTACACATTATACCACATGCTGTAATGTCCGTTACACATTATACCACATGCCCATTACACATTATTCTGCATGACATATTACCTGTTACATATGTCACACCTCATAATGCCCATTACACATAAGGCCACACCGTGATGCCCATTATACATAAGGCCACATCGTGATGCCCATTACATATTATGCCACGCACCGTGATGCCCATTGGATATTATACCACACACTGTGTTACATATTATGCCCCAGCGGACGGGTCAGGGATGCATGTGTAAGGGAGCTCAGTCCCCCAGCGGACCGTCAGTCAGGGATGCATGTGTAAGGGAGCTCAGTCCCCCAGCGGACCGTCAGTCAGGGATGCATGTGTAAGGGAGCTCAGTCCCCAAGCGGACCGTCAGTCAGGGATGCATGTGTAAGGGAGCTCAGTCCCCCAGCGGACTGTCAGTCAGGGATGCATGTGTAAGGGAGCTCAGTCCCCCAGCGGACTGTCAGTCAGGGATGCATGTGTAAGGGAGCTCAGTCCCCCAGCGGACTGTCAGTCAGGGATGCATGTGTAAGGGAGCTCTGTCCCCCAGCGGACCGTCAGTCAGGGATGCATGTGTAAGGGAGCTCAGTCCCCCAGCGGACCGTCAGTCAGGGATGCATGTGTAAGGGAGCTCTGTCCCCCAGCGGACCGTCAGCCAGGGATGCATGTGTTAGTGAGCTCAGTCTCCCAGCGGACCGTCAGTCAGGGATGCATGTGTAAGGGAGCTCAGTCCCCCAGCGGACTGTCAGTCAGGGAAGCATGTGACACGAGGGTCCGCCGGTCCCCTCTGCATCTCCCAATATCCCTGTAAGACGATACTATGACAGAAATTCATGTTAGAGTGGACTGATATCCTTGGAATGGAATGAGGTGGTGCTACCACTATGTGAGCCAAGAAGTCGCTTTCCAGCATGTGAGCCAGGAATTAACTGGGTCTAACAAGCTGGCAAATGCCCGGGGTCTCAGCTAGGGATACGGTGGAATTGTCGACCCCAACTAGGTTGACAGTCATTAGGTTGACACCGTTGGGTCGACATACACCAAGATCAACAGGGTTCTAGGTCGACATGAGTCAAGGTCGACAAGGGACTAGGTCGACATGGGTCTAGGTCGACACATGCATTCGGTCGACATGGGTATTTTGACAGTTTTTTTGACCCGACGTGTCGACAGGCGGTATTTCATGCCCTACCATCCACTAGGGCGTGGAGGGATAATAAAATAGCGTGCCCGAAGCATGGCGAGCGCAGAGAGCCATGCGAGGGGACGCGGTGCACTTTATCCTGTGTCCATGTTGACTGTGTCGATATTCAGGTAAAAATAACCCATGTTGACCTTTTGACCTAACCCATGTCGACCTAACGCATGTGTTGAGCTACACCCATGTCGACCTAGTCCCTTGTCGACCTAGACCCCTGTTGACCTTGACCCCTGTTGACCTTGCTGTATGTCAACCCAATGGTGTTGACCTAGTTATGGTCGACTATTTGATCCACACCCCTCAGCTACATGGCCCTGGTCAGGAGCAATTCATGGTCCCGGAGCTAAGTCCCACATACAGAATTCCCTGTTGATGCACGAACAAAACCGGGTATTGGTCATTGGGTTGACACCTGAAATAGGTTACACTCCTCCCCCCCCTTCACATGTTATATACATAATGCATAGAATACCAGGACAGTCCGCATGCAGGGTATAGTACTTGTAGTGAGAGCCGGAGACATCCATCCAGCATATACTATATAATACCCATGTGAAGCAGGGGGGGTGGGGGGTGTTACTCTGGTGTAATTGGAGTGTATTCCTGTGGTGAATGACACTTGCAGGGGAGCTGCCAGGCGGGGGACATGTGATCCAGAAGAAGCGTCCCTTTAAATCTCAGTCCATTTAAATCTCAGTCCCGGCTGCTTGGTCCCATCCCCTCCTCCTGCTGCTGCTGCTGCTGCTGATGACGGTCACATAGGGGGGTCTGACTGAGCGCCCACCTCCCAGAGAATGGTGTAAGCAGCTCCATAACTTGTCCGGAGCGAGGAAGATGAGCACAGGTTAGTACATGGCTGTGTTATATACATATATACATACAGTATACAGTGTGGCTGGGTAGCTGGATCAGCATGAGGGTATATACAGGACAACAATGCAGATCAGCAGCAGCAGTACAATCAATGGTGTCTTTACCGCAGTTCATGATTAATTCAGTCATATGTGTTACATATTACATAGTTACATAGTAGGTAAGGCTGAAAAAAGACTTGCGTCCATCTAGTACTGAATAGTACATCCATCTAGTACGTCCATCTAGTACTGAATAGTACATCCATCTAGTACGTCCATCTAGTACTGAATAGTACATCCATCTAGTACGTCCATCTAGTACTGAATACTGAATATCGAATACTGGACTGTGGGTAATCATAATGTCTGCAGAACTTTTGCACGGATGTATTTCTACAGAATTTTGCTATATTGCTATAGATGTGTTATTACCCGATGTATCCCTGATTAGATTGTGAGCTCTGTGGGTTAGGGTGGTGTCCTACTCATCCCCTTTATATTACTGCGAATCGCTTCGTTACACCGTTGTAATAATGTATGTATAAAACTAGTCCCTTATGGTTGAAGATAGGACAGGGGAGAGGTGATCCTCCGAATACTGGACTGTGGGTAATCATAATGTCTGCAGAACTTTTGCACGGATGTATTTCTACAGAATCACTGTACACGGGTATTGTAGAGAAGGGGACCCCTATTTTCACAGGGGATCCTTATTGCAGAGGGGACCCCTATTTCCAATGGGTCACCCTATTTTTAATGGGTGATTTCAGAGGGGACTATTTTCAGTGGGTGATTTAAGAGGGGACCTTTATTTTCAATGGGTTATTTAAGAAGGGACAACTATTTTCAATGGGTTTTGGGCAGCTGCAGCCTACAGTATTTTTACATATACACTGCATTATTCACAATTTGTGTGCACTATCTCTCTAATTTAGAGATCATACTATCTATCGATCGATCGATCTATCGATCTATCTATCGATCATATATATATATATATATATATATATATATATATATATATATATATGGTGGGTACTTTGTGGCGAGATTATGGGGGGAATTTACTAAAGGAAATTTTTTAAAAATAGGTGTATTTGTATCCAGATATACACTTATTTTTGACATTTACTATCCCGAAAATACGGCAATTCGTATTCATATTGATAGCACGTCAATACGACTTCGAATTGCCGTATTTTCGGGTTAGTAAATGTCAAAAATAAGTGTATATCTGGATACAAATACACCTATTTTTTTTACAAATTTCCTTTAGTAAATTTCCCCCTATATCTCACTGCTTGTTGGTATATACTTAGGCACATGTGTATTATATATATATATAGTATATATTTAATAATATAGTATAGTAAATATAAATATAGTATTTATAGTGAATCTGTTTTGCAGTGGATGTGGTCTGTGTTTTGTACCGACAGATACTATAATACAATGCAAACTTCTGCTTGAAATTCCCTTTGGGAATCACCAACAAAAGGCTCATTTATTCCTCCGAACATAATGAATCAATTCTTAATGATACAGGTGCACCAACCATTAATCCCAATTTTATGTGTTATCTGGCTGCACCAATGATCCATGGCCAGAAGGGGGCAGCATGACAGTTCTGCTGGTGGCTCTACTGTTCCCGTCTTGAGGACAGACCCTCAGTGAGTGTGTCCCTGAGATTAGGGAGTGGGTCATAGTAACAGGATGTAGCCTACAGACCCATTTCTTCCTTCCTGCCATTGCTAGCTGAATTCTGTATTCTTTTGTTTAACTCCGTAGCTGCTGAGCCTGGCATTGTATTGTTAATATTCACTTTAAAAATGTGCATTATTCAGTAGCAGAATCTCAGGGCCTCTTTGCTTAAAGATGGTGTGAACGTGTGAGCTCAGCCCTTACGTGTTTGTGTCATGGAGAAGATGTGGCAAATTTGTTTCATACTGAGAAATGCACATTTGAACATTTGCACCAAATACCAAATTCTACATAATAATACTAAGCAGAACTCCAAAGAGATTTGGGGGCAGATGTATTAAGCCTGGTGAAGTGATAAAGCAGATGTATTAAGTTTGGTGAAGTGATAAAGCAGATGTATTAAGTTTGGTGAAGTGATAAAGCAGATGTATTAAGCTTGGTGAAGTGATAAAGCAGATGTATTAAGCCTGGTGACGTGATAAAGCAGATGTATTAAGCTTTGTGAAGTGATAAAGCAGATGTATTAAGTTTGGTGAAGTGATAAAGCAGATGTATTAAGTTTGGTAAAGTGATAAAGCAGATGTATTAAGCATGGTGAAGTGATAAAGCAGATGTATTAAGTTTGGTGAAGTGATAAAGCTGAAGGTCATAATGCACCATCCAATCAGTCCCTAACTGTCACGCTACAGGCTGGATTTGAAAAATGACAGGGGTTGATTGGCTGCTGCGTTATCACCTTCCGCTTTATCACTTCACCGGGTTTAATACATCTGCTCCTTGGTGGCAAAGCCTGGGTCTTGTCATACAGTCCACTAGAACCCATAACAGTGCTGTGGGTGTTATATGATGTCCCCTCCATTTGTAGTATTGCTCTGTTTTCCTCATCTGCATCTGCAGGTGCTAGTGTGTCGCCTGTGTGTTGCCTATGTTAGTTAAGAGCTTTATTAGAAGTTATGTTTATAGTTTTTGTTATACAGCATTTGAAAAAATATATATTCTATATATCTTCATTATACTTTAGATCTGAGGCTCCAAAACGCGGTCCTCTGGGCACCCTAGCAGTGCAGGGTGTAAGGATATGAATGCTAGAGCACAGGTAACATCAGTAGTAATCCAGTCAATATAATTTAACCATCTGTGCTCAACCATGGATATCCTTAAAACCTATACTGTTAGGGCTGAGTTTGGGAACCCCTGCTTTCAGTAAGATGGGCCCAAATACATCCCTGTAGTTCAGACCCAGATACATCACAGCAAGCCAGTAAGTCAAGCTTGGATACATCCCAGTAAGTGAGGCTCAGATACATCCCAGTAAGTCATTCCTGGATACATCCTAGTGACTCAGGCCCGTGTACATCCCAGTAAGTCAGGCACAGATAGATCCCAATAAGTCAGGCCCAGATACATCCCAGTACGTCAGGCCCAGATACATTCTAGTAAGTCAGGCCCGGATACATCCCAGTAAATCAGGCCTTTATACATCCCAGTAAGTCATTCCTAGACACATCCCAGTAAGTCAGTCCTAGACACATCCCAGTAAGTCAGGCCTTTATACATCCCAGTAAGTCATTCCTAGACACATCCCAGTAAGTCAGTCCTAGACGCATCCCAGTAAGTCAGGCCTTTATACATCCCAGTAAGTCATTCCTAGACACATCCCAGTAAGTCAGTCCTAGACACATCCCAGTAAGTCAGTCCTAGACACATCCCAGTAAGTCAGTCCTAGACACATCCCAGTAGGTCGGTCCTAGACACATCCCAGTAAGTCAGTCCTAGACGCATCCCAGTAAGTCAGTCCTAGACGCATCCCGGTAAGTCAGTCCTAGACACATCCCAGTAAGTCAGTCCTAGACGCATCCCGTAAAGTCAGTCCTAGACGCATCCCAGTAAGTCAGGCCTTTATACATCCCAGTAAGTCAGTCCTAGACACATCCCAGTAAGTCAGTCCTAGACGCATCCCAGTAAGTCAGTCCTAGACACATCCCAATAAATCAGGCCTTTATACATCCCAGTAAGTCATTCCTAGACACATCCCAGTAAGTCAGACCTAGACACATCCCAGTAAGTTAGTCCTAGACACATCCCAGTAAGTCAGTCCTAGACACATCCCAGTAAGTCAGTCCTAGACACATCCCAGTAAGTCATTCCTAGACACACCCAGTAAGTTAGTCCTAGACACATCCCAGTAAGTCAGTCCTAGACACACCCAGTAAGTCCATCCTAGACACACCCAGTAAGTCAGTCCTAGACACATCCCAGTAAGTCAGTCCTAGACACACCCAGTAAGTCAGTCCTAGACACATCCCAGTAAGTCAGTCCTAGACACATCCCAGTAAGTCAGTCCTAGACACACCCAGTAAGTCCGTCCTAGACACACCCAGTAAGTCAGTCCTAGACACATCCCAGTAAGTCAGTCCTAGACACACCCAGTAAGTCAGTCCTAGACACACCCAGTAAGTCAGTCCTAGACACACCCAGTAAGTCAGTCCTAGACACATCTCAGTAAGTCAGTCCTAGACACACCCAGTAAGTCAGTCCTAGACACACCCAGTAAGTCAGTCCTAGACACACCCAGTAAGTCAGTCCTAGACACATCCCAGTAAGTCAGGCCTTTATACATCCCAGTAAGTCAGTCCTAGACACACCCAGTAAGTCAGTCCTAGACACACCCAGTAAGTCAGTCCTAGACACATCCCAGTAAGTCAGTCCTAGATACATCCCTGGGGCCAGGTAGCTGATGTGTCTTAATTGCATTTGGTGCCTACATGGGAAACTTCAATGGCTTCTGAACAGATCCTGTTGTCTCCTGCATTCACCCCTTGTAAGAACGGTGGACACTTTGGTATAATCCAAAGGCGAACCAACCACAAGCGGTCTTGTCACACATCCATTCTTCTTGTCAACCTTTATACAGCTGACGTTAGTGGTGTGTATATGCCCGTTGGTAATATGTTATTTCGGTTGAGCCTGTTCCCCTTCATAAGAACCAAAACGACTTTGCCGGAGAATGTGTCTCCACTCCATGCAAAGGTTGGATTTGTATTGACATAAAGATTATAAAAAGAAAGAATCTGCTTACAAAAGCCTTAGTGACCCAAACCTAATGGTGTCTACACACGGTCAGATGTACCTTAAGATACTATCCACGATCCGATCAGATCGGATCGGGATCGGATCGCAAGGCAGATCCGATTTGCATACAAGTCTGACTATATAGTGCAGATCTGCACTATATAGTCATGGCAGACAAGACTATCTGCCTTGCGATACGTGAACGCGCATTGGGATCGGATCGGGATCGCAAGGGTTAAAACCCTTGCGATCTGCATCCGATTCCGATCCGATGTTGACTATATCGTCAACATCGGAAGGCAAATAGTACCTTGTGTACACACTATTAGTGACCCAAGATGATTAAACACTATGGGCCCATTTAACAACGAGTTTTAGCTATTTACAACTCTTTGCGTATGATAAATGGTGCTCCAGAAAATAAGCTCTCAACTGTCATTTTTCAAACACATGACATGACACATGATTGATTGGAGCAATGTTTATCTTGGGCAACGAGTTTTAAATATCTAAAACTCATTGATAAATGGGGATGCAGTCAAAATCCCGACGGTCAAAATACCGACAACCATTGACCGGCGGTGAAAATCCCGACAAGGTCAAAATATCGACATTTAAAATCCCGACATGGTCAAAATCCCGACAAGGTCAAAATACCGACATATAGAATGTAGACAGGTAAAAAAGTCAACATGACTTTCGGTTGACATGAAGGAGCACAGCAGTTATTAAACCCCCATTGTGGTCTGTTTCATGTATCAGCCATAAACATAATGGGCTCCCGGTATCTACGACTTATTATTTTCTCGTTTCCTTTGCGGATGTTTTCTGACCCTATTTGCAATGCGCATGTAAAGTGCTTCCATAAAGGTCAATTTTACCGACGTCACCTAGTTGCGATTTTATTATAATAAATGAATAACATTTTATTATGGCGTTTTTATTTGAGGCCGATGTAAATTGTGCCGGACTGAGCGCAGCGCGGAGAGAAGGTGACAGAATGTTGTTCTGTGCAGGAAGTGACCTCACTGACTGATTATTTCTTGTCCTACATAACTTCCCGCTAACAATCAGACTGAAAGCGCCATGGTGTTTACTAGGAAGCAACATCAGATGTCCCAGGAGAACAGGAAGGAAACATTTCCCCGGGGACTAGCCCCGAGATTCATTTTAGGCATTTAAACTCTTCTGTGAAGGGATTTTAAATAAATGACCTACAGTATATAAATAAATGAAAAATAAATAAAATAAAAGTTTAATGACGTTATAACTGCACATTTGATATGTGCATGGATTATGGGCCTAATTCAGCACATTCCTTGGTTATACCCTGGCTGCAATAGACAATCCAGGAGATTTTATTTAGAATGCAGGGCAGCAGGAGATAAGAACTTCAAATGGGAGTCTCCCGCAGGGACCCAGGAGAGTAGGTAACTCTGTTGTAAGCGAAACAAGTACTGTTTGAAACAGCATAAGTGAGAATTTCTATAAGAGAGACAAACACATTTTGAACCGGGATAAGTGAGATACCTGTGAGACTAAACTTGCCATCTCTTGAGATTCCACTTAACCAGGTTCGACTGTATAAGTATTTTGACAATTTTTTGTAGAACTGTGTTGGATATATTTGTAATATATTTATCATATTTTTCAGAATTCACAAAACCTGCTCTTGCACCAAAGCCAAAAGGTGTCGACTCATTCAGTCCAAAGTATTCGTCTCCACTGCTCAAAAGAGTTGGACTTGTCCATCACTCAAAATCTATGTCCAGGGGCCCCAAACCTCCCATTGCCCCCAAGCCAGTGTTATCCCCAGCGACAGAAAGGAGGTGTATAGAGGATGAGAATAACTCCTTGAACAGATGTTCAAATGGAGGAGTAGATTGTCCTGTGGAAATCTATGATGCTGATCTTTATAGGCCAGAGTGCGAAGGATCAGACTCGTTAGACATGACTTATGAGGACTATATGGCTGTTCCCGAGTCCCAACTCACAGATGAAGAAAACACCGACTTTGAATGTGAAAAAAGCTCATGTTCCGAGGGCACTTTAGGCACTTGGAATGCAACGTCCATAGAAGGGGACGTCATCGATGATGCAAGCTTCAGCCCTTCTCAGGCTGGAGAGGACGATAGTGGACACCCAGACAGTGTGCCATCAAGAGATGTTGAATCTGGAGACTCCACAGAGATCGAGGACAGTGATAATACTGATGCCCTTAGCTTAAGATCTTCATCTACTGCTGAGGCAGATAGCTTGGTTCCTCATTCTGGCTCAATGCAATTCAAAAATGAGCTTGGAGACATGGATGACTTTTTACCCATGGACAGCAGTGAATGTAACACAGAGCCAGAGGATGGGGATAGAGATTTTAAAAATATTGGACATGGGGAGGTTATTTTGACAGATACCAGTATGGATTGTCCACCAGTTAATTATGTAACTACAAATGAAGAAGATTCAAACTTTTTGGAAGAAATTACTTGCAACGACTGTTCATTACAAAGCCCTGAGGACATTGACAATTCTGCTGTAACATCTGACCATGAACTTTTATGTACTGATCCCACAGAGGAACCCCAATGTGAAACTCCTGAACAGGACGCTTCAGCAGAAGTTCTAGATCATGAGGTTGAGATCATAGAGGACCCGACTGTTAAGAGTGATGAATCTTGTGGCCTTAATGAGGAATCACTCAAGGTCAAACCAGAGCTTAGTATAGAAGAAGAAAGTGGACAAGATGATAAAGAAGATAACACAGATAATGAAACAAATGAGGTAATAGAGGAACCCTCACAGGGTGACCATGATATTGGAGGAGCTGGATGTGACAGTGTAGATGACAGTTACCAAATTATTCCTTTTGAATGTGAGCTTAATGATGACGTGAATGAGTTCTCAGGAGAACTATTGAACGTGGAAAACAGACCACAAACGAATCTCCCTTTGGAGACATTGATAGAGTCGGAGAATGAGCAGAGTGGTGATTTAGACGATTGTCCTGAGGAAGGAGAAACAGAAGCAGGTGACATGCCACAACCTTCTCAGGCTACTGACACCGCTACAAATGGAGAAGGAAGTAATTTATTGGACCATAGTCCAGTTGTAATCACTCAGGGTGAATTGTTTTCAGAGACTGAAGCTGACACAGCAGAGTTGACTCCTAAAGATGAGGAAAAAGAGTCCAAGGAGTTAGACACAACAGAAAACACCGCCATGACTGAGATAATTGTAGAGCCAGAGGAGGATGAAAGCAACCCTTATGTACTAGAGGACAGTGCAAAGTCCAGAAACAGAAATCTGGTTAATACAGAAGACTTGGCTAGCAATAAGCACGAGGAAGAAGCCCTTAACACTCATTGCTCCGTAGATGGATGCAGTAATGAAGAAGACAACCATTTACTTTGCATTGATAGAAAAAACATTGTCACAAGAACAAGGTCCTACTCAGGGAAAATACCAGGCAACGTTCCAGAGACTGTTCCTGAAGAAACTGGGTCCGAGTTGGATTCCCAGCCTTTAAGTAATGACCCAATGATGAACGACAAGTGCGAAAAGCTGGAATCTAAGCATGCTGAGTTTTTACGGACCCTACCCAGGAAGCCCAATCGTTTTATTATGTACCCTAGATCTTACTCTGTAGAAGGCAGGGAAAACGCAGCCTCAATGTATATTGAGTCTGATGTCAGCTTCTCTCCGTATCTCATTAGTTCCTCTGGTAGCTTTTCACAGAGAAACTACCACACACACAGCGGAATGTCCACACCTACCTCTCTGGTGGATATCCCTCCACCATTCGAGCTTGCCAGTATTACTAAAAAGCCAATAACCAAAAGCTCTCCTTCACTCCTGATTGAGAATGATTCTTCTGACAAATCCTTCAAAAAGAAGAAGTCTTCATTCAAGCGGTTCCTCACCTTGAAATTTAGGAAGAAGACTGAGAACAAGGTCCATGTTGATGTCAACGTGTCCTCTTCCAGGTCATCTTCGGAGTCAAGCTACCATGGCCCGTTCCGGCTAATGGAAGGGGACAGGAGAAGCCTTGATCATTCTCCTCAGCTACACAGTCGTTCTGTGACGCATTGTCACCCCGATTCTCCTACTGCTATGCTCTTCTACAAGGACATGAAGAGGAAGGGGACATCTAAAGCTTTTAACAGGAGTGTTGCGAGGGTAGAGTCCTTTGAGGATCGTTCCAGGCTACCATTCATGCCTTTGCCTCTAACCAAACCCAGGTCAATTTCTTTTCCCAACGCTGACACCTCAGACTATGAGAACATCCCAGCAATGAGCTCCGATTATGAAAATGTACAAATTCCCCCAAGGAGGCCGACCAGAGCTGGGACGTTCACCGAATTTTTTGAAGATCCCAGCAGAGCGTTGTCTTCTGCCAATGAAAATGATGGATATGTCGACATGAGCAGCTTCAACACGTTTGAAATCAAACAACAGACATCTGAGCAGGAGGCAGAGAGGTACGGTTTAATGTTCTGGAATATTTAACACTTTGTAAGCTGGTGCCGGTATATATGTTGCTATATGACTGTATTAAATCAGCATGTGACTTTATTGACTATGCAGAGAATGCAAGGGAACACAGTTTATTTCTGGCAGTAGCTCGCAGTGCTGAATCGTTTGTACTCTGACCAAATGTTCCTTGTTCTTGTTCCGGCTATCATTAAATCATGATAATTAATTCATTCTCCGTTAGCAGTCATAGGCCCCTATGTACAGTAACAGCCTGTGAGCTGCAGGAACTGGCGCGACTCCGGCGTATTAGCGCATAGAATTTTAGCAACAATAATTTCAAAAGACCAAAGGGGGTATTCAATCCCCGCCGCTGTTTCCGACAGGGGAAATAACGGCGGGCGCCTGTTCAATTCTGTCTTGTCCGATAGCATTGAAGAGGCTGATTGACAAAACAGGCCCGACTTTGAAAGCTGTCAGGCGTGAATTGTCGCGATCATGGCCGAATCTCAACAATCCATGGCTGTTTTTGCGGACACGCCCCCTGTTCGCTGATCGCCAAGCGGGACATTGAATCCTGTCTGGCGATCTGCTGTCAAGCAAAACAAAAACGGGCCAGGGTCACAGCTGTCAGGACAGATTGACAGTTGTGACCCGAGATTGAGTAACCCAGGATTAGCGCCAATTTTTGCAATTCACAGGCCATAGTGTATTAATGATATGATGCATTTGCAGGTGTAGAGTATTTTATAGGTTTTCTCGCTTCAGATGTAATTTGGTGCCGGTATGTTATGCTGACAGAGTAGATTTTTATTTTCATATTGTGTCTCTTTTTTTACGAAATGCGTCTTTATTCTTTATGCAAATAAGATGCACAAGCAGCTTCTGCTGAGTCAATGATATGCAGAATGCTTATATTGTATGTGTGACCGCTTCTGTATCTGTATACAAGATGCAACGTTACAGTTTTCCCCCAAATTTTTTTACTGAGCGCGCCCAGGACTAGACCAGACTAGAAGAGCTGTTTATCTTGACTGCAGCGAGGATGTAGGAGGACACATGTGTACAGCCAAATACATGTACAATATTGGCCAACGCTCTGGAGTTTCCATGTTTCCTCTGGGTGCAACAAATATATCACAGGTTTGACACTGCAGTTTACGATACGGGAGTCCAGCTATCAGTTCTAATGGTTGGCTGAGTGTGTGTGATGTGGGTGCGATGTCTCGCAGCAATTAGCAGGCATCGGGGGTGTGAGCTGCCTTTTGTCTTGTGTTACTCAGCTAGTGATTACTTTGGAAACAACATGCAGTAATTGCTGTGTCTGATGGGCTGTGCTGCGGCACTAGGAGCTTATACCGCTGACTAAGCCGGCTAGAACTTCCCCTTAGGGTTCCCGGGCTGCGTCAGCACAGAGTGACTGGATAATACCACATGTATTCTTACCCATTGTATGCGACCTGGATGCACCTGTACACTCCAATGTGCACTGCTAGTCCCCATACTGAGAATCCGCACAGAAGCTCCGTAAGTGAGTTAACCCTCTCCTTCCTGCCCAACAACCCTAACCCACCCTGCTTACAGCCTAACCCTCCCTGCTAGTGCCTAACCGCCATGTGCCGCCTGGCTCCTTTTGATTGATCTACGAAAGTGTCTAGATAGACGATAGTCAATAGGTCTACCCCAAAAGGTCGACAGGGTTATGTCGACAGACAATGTCTATTTGATAATCCGCACCCTGCGCTGCCGCCTAACTGTAACTCTCCCCTTGTAAGTGCCTAAACCTAAGCCTCCCCCCCCAACCCTCTCTGGCACACTTATGTTCGGGATGCCGGCTGTCGGGATTCTGGCATTGGCTTCCTGATCCATTTCAAAGTTCTGGTGTTCTGACGGAAGTCGGGATTCTGATGTTGGGATTCCGCATCCCATTCTGTTGTGGTGCAATAATACATTCATTAGCTCAGTATTGCTCTGATTGGATAATGATGCCACTGAGGAAGTGGAGCAAGAGTGTGAACTAGGGATTCAATCCCGGGGGAATTTTTTTTCAATCCCGGGATTGGGGATTGAATAATCCATAATCCCGGGATTCCCAAAATACCCGGGATTGGGTTTGTCAATATAATGACAAACTTTAATCCCCCTCTGCCCCCCCTCCCCCCAAACCCTGTGTAATTTACCTGGCCATCGGTGCCGGACCTGGGCAGGGGTGGTCAGTAGCTTGGCGGCTGTGATTGGGAGCCGGGGTGTCGGTGGTCGGGAGGTGGGCAGCGGTGATGGCGATCTCGATGGCAGCTATGAGGTCGGGTGCCTGGCTGTGGTCTGGCGGGTGGGTGCGGAGAAGCAGACAGTCTGGACCAATATCTTTCCAAACTCTGATAAATTGATGTATCCATCCCCGCAGACAGTGGCTGATGCGCCAGACCAGTCGGCTCGAGCCATTTCCCATCCTACATGTTCGCTTGGGCTTCCTACATAGCAGTACCTGATGATAGCCACCCCAGATATAGGGAGAAACCATGAGAGCAGCCAGTTATAGGGGATTTCCCCCATTGATAAATAGTCTGCTCATGGTCTTCCCATTTCTGCCGCTAGCCCTCCCCTCTACTCTGGTAGCAGAGGGGTTAATTCTTGGGCTATTCTGAAGGACAAACGTTGTCCCCTCTTTGGCATCTCGTTAAAATTAAAGCAACACATTTGCGTTCTACTATTGAGATCTCAGCGATTTGAGCAACGAGGAGCCGTTTTGGACAGGTGGTCCCCAATAACGAAGATGGAATTAAACCATTCTGAGGAACAACAGCTTCAGGGCTGTCATTCAGCTCAAACTATAACTGTTCCTTTTCATTGAAACTTCTTATTTAATAGCTGTTTAATAGCGCCGCGCAGTGATTGTGTTTCTCGCACTATCTCCGCTTCCTGCGTTATGGCGATCTGTTCTGTGAGGATCAATAACAATAAAAATGCTTGATGTCTGGAAACATCGGTTTGGCACTCACCGCTATTGCTACAGTGTTTGTTGCGCTTCGCCGTTGATTACGCTGCATTAGCATAAAGGCGCAGAATGCGTTAAAGGCGGTCACAGAATCAGCCCCTCTATGTGGGAAGGTGATGGGGGGCTAGGACACACCAGTTAATAATCCCAATTTTAGGCATCATAAACGGTGAAGTCATCTAAAAAGTGAAATAGGGCCTGAAGGCGTGGCTGCTAATTTGCAGCGGCTGACTATCAGGTAAACTCCGCCCTGCCAGAGCGGAATCCCGCCTTACGAATAGATGTGCGCAGTTTGCAAATCTTTTTGCAGCCGTGCTAATTTTTCCAAATCCATTCGCGAGCCGCTCATCATCTCACGGGATGTAACTGAGTTCCACCACCTGTAATGGAGCGGTGGAACTTCAGCCTCCACCTTGGCCATGCACAGTCATTCTAGCAGAAAAGCATTATAGTTTTCAGGGGGGTGCCCAAAACCCTACCACTGGCCTGGCTCTGCCTAATGGTGGGGAGGGGGGGTTTATATTAGGTAGCAAACGGAAATTAGTTACCCCACCTCTATTTAGGAAATGTTTTACCCTTTGCTCCTATAATACTGCTTGGCGTATCCACATATATGTGTGAAATCAGCGTTCTGTAGTACGTGCCCCTTGTCGCAGCTCCCCCAGAACCCAGCACGCAGCCAGGTGGATCCCTTTTATCAAAATGGGGTGCAAAGCAGCGAACGCCCTAAAAATTGTGCCCCCTTTACCTATTGAGGACACCTAACCCTGCTGAATTAAATAAACATTGTCCTGTGGGTGCAGAAGTGGGAACACTAATATACCAGCCTGCACGTGGCAATGTCACATCCCCTATACACCAAAATCCTTTCATTGTACAGGGGGCACTGTATATGGGAACGGAGGCGTCAAAATCAGTGTTTTTGTTCCTGCTTAAGTGTATAAGGTATATAATGTTCTCTGACCTACAGTATTCTCCCGAACAACATAGGAGTATGTGACTGGAGTACAGAACCTTTACCAATATATACTGTATACTGTAGCTGAAGGGAATCCCTAAACTCTCCATCCCTCCTTATTTGCCATGGGATAATCTTATCTTGCCTGGAGAAGGATCCTGTGGTTTCCTGTCCTGGACGTTTCGGATGTAAATAAGTGGCGTAAATAAGAGATGGAAATAGGTTGGCGTTTTATGGGTCCCGTGGCCGGGCGTGCCACCCTGCTTGTTTTTTATCTCTCCAAAATAACTGCTTTGGCCACTGGGAAGTTCTGTGACTCGGGTTCATGCAGAGGAGACAGTAACGGACTCTATAACGTCCCTCCCGGAATCACGCGGCAGAGGGGCGTTATAGGGAGACCTTCCTCAGTCACATCATTATATATACTCTAGGATTTATATAGCGATAGAGAACGTGGAATCAATGGGGCTGATTCAGTCCTGTTTGCTAGACTACACATATTCACCCATGCAAATGTGCAGGCCCGCAATGGGTATGGGCCATTAGGTTACCAGCATGTTGGGTGACAGCCATTAGGTCGAAATGCAGGAATGTCGACATGACTTTAGGTCGACATGGGATAGCTCAACAGGGTCATTAGGTCGACACAAGCATTAGGTCGACATGGTGGTAGATCGACAGTCAAAATGTCGACATGGGGGTTTTCACTTTCTTTGTCCTGATGTTGACACAGTTGACATGGACACTGAGAAGTAGCATCGCGTCCCCTCACATGGCTCGCTACTCTCGGCACACCTTTAATCTCCCACCACCCCCTAGTGGTTGGTAGGGTTTTGGTCCTTCATGAATCACAATCCATATGTTCATTCAACCATAAAATGGTCCCTTTGGACCACTCCCAGGGAGCAGTTGAAACCAGATGTGTGGCATAGTGGCATCTCTGTGAGTGGTGGCAGCCCCCTCAGTGCCGTCTCTCTGTGAATGGTGGCAGCCGCTTCAGTGCCGTGTCTCTGTGAGTGGTGGCAGCCCCCTCAGTGCCATCTCTCTGTGAGTGGTGGCAGCCCCCTCAGTGCCGTCTCTCTGTGGCCCTTATTCTGATTGATGCGGACTTTACCGCGTTCTTACGGATTGCGTCTTTACGGCGTCTGCGCATGCGTGGAGAACGCTACGCGCATGTGCCACGCCTTGACTCGGTACCAGTTCAGACAAAGCCCGTCCAAAACTGGTCACCGCAATCAGTCGGGAAATAGGGGCGTATTATGGGCGTCATGCGGAATTACACATGGGCGTAGTTTCAAAGTGGGCAAAACGGGGCGGAAACATGGGCGGACACGGGGGAGTACACTTATGTTGGGGGGCGTACATTCGGAAACCACTCCGAATGCACGCGAGCAAAAAGGGCTGAAATGTGCGGTGTCCACAAGTGTACTATTGCTTTGCGGACACCACTCGTTCATGCGGTAGGCGAACGTACGCCTAATGACTACAACCATTGATTCCAATTCCAAATAAGCAGTTTTTTATGAGGATAGGTAATTGAATAAGTGGGTCATGTGATGTCTTGCAGAAGATACTTCATAGTGGGTTGTTTGGCGTAAATCCTCCGCTTACGTGCGGTAGCACCGCTTGGCTCCCGTTCGGATGCGGTATTCCCGAGCATACCCTGTAATACTCTGTAATACCGTGCAGAATCGGAGTGTTTCTCCCGCACACGCATGGTTTGTATGTCGTCCGTAAACACGCCCTGTTCTTAAAGAGTGAGTCCGTCCGAATGCGGAGGACACGTGGGCGTTTCTACGGACGATGGCCGCATGCGGCAAAACACCGTGGCGTGCGGACCGCTCCGTAAGAATGCGGGAATTTCCGCACAGATCAGAATAAGGGCCCGTGAGTGGTGGCAGCCCCCTCAGTGCCATCTCTCTGTGAGTGGTGTCAGCCCCCTCGGTGCCGTCTCTCTGTGAGTGGTGGCAGCCCCCTCAGTGCCGTCTCTCTGCGAGTGGTGGCAGCCCCCTCAGTGCCGTCTCTCTGTGAGTGGTGGCAGCCCGCTCAGGGCCATCTTTCTGTGAGTGGTGTCAGCCCCCTCAGTGCCTTCTCTCTGCGAGTGGTGGCAGCCCCCTAAGTGCCGTCTCTCTGTGAGTGGTGTCAGCCACCTCAGTGCCATCTCTCTGTGAGTGGTGTCAGCCCCCTCAGTGCCGTCTCTCTGTGAGTGGTGTCAGCCGCCTCAGTGCCATCTCTCTGTGAGTGGTGGCAGCCCCCTCAGTGCCTTCTCTCTGCGAGTGGTGGCAGCCCCCTCAGTGCCTTCTCTCTGCGAGTGGTGGCAGCCCCCTCAGTGCCGTCTCTCTGTGAGTGGTGTCAGCTCCCTAAGTGCCGTCTCTCTGTGAGTGGTGGCAGCCGCCTCAGTGCCGTCTCTATGTGAGTAGTGGCAGCCCCCACAGTGCTGTCTCTCTGTGGGTGGTGGCAGCCCCCTAAGTGCCATCTCTCTGTGGGTGGTGGCAGCCCCCTCAGGGCCATCTCTCTGTGAGTGGTGGCAGCCCCCTCAGTGCCTTCTCTCTGCGAGTGGTGGCAGCCCCCTCAGTGCCTTCTCTCTGTGAGTGGTGTCAGCTCCCTAAGTGCCGTCTCTCTGTGAGTGGTGGCAGCTGCCTCAGTGCCCTCTCTCTGTGAGTGGTGGCAGCCACCTCAGTGCCGTCTCTATGTGAGAAGTGGCAGATCTATCATAGATCTCTTAGTGTTGATTCTAGGCACAGAGGGGGGGATGTATCAAACTGCAGAAAGAGGTAAAACGTAGAAAGATAATACCAACCAATCAGCTTTACAGACTGTATTAAAACAATTGCAGGACCTGATTGCTTGGTAATTTATCTCTCGCCAACTTTTGCTAAATCTGTCCCAAAGTTTCATTTAATCAGCTTCTGTCATTTTTGAAACATAGCCTATAAAATATCAGGAGCTGACTGGCCGGTACTTTATCTCTCTCAAGGTTTGATACATCGCCCCCAGAGTGAGTGTCTGGTTTTAGCATGAGCTGGCAGTAATAAGTCACTGGCGAGTACATGCAGGTAGTAAGTACAGGAGTCTGGGAGGCCGGATACAGCTGATGGATGAAGTCACATTGAAAGCTCTGATTAATGTCCATGCTGAACACGCTCTCAGCTAAATAATGACCTGCTCCTAGACCTCGCAAGCTCGCGTTCCCCTCGCTTCCGTTATGGGCAATGACTGCTATGTTCACTGGGAACTATTTGTTTCTTAGTGAATTGGAGTAATAATTAACCCTGTCTCTGCCACAGGCCCTCATGGGTGTAGAGGTTATTCAGCAAATACTTAGCACTCTATGGGGGTTATTCTGATTCACTCGGCAAGGCACAAACACTCTCTAATGGACAAAACCATTTGCACTGCAGGTGGGGCAGATGTAACATGTGCAGAGAGAGTTAGATTTGGGTGTTTTATTGTTTCTGTGCAGGGTAAATACTGGCTGCTTTATTTTTACACTGCAATATAGATCTTAGGGCATTATTCTGGTTCACTCTTAGAGGCAAATTCCTTCTCAAATGGACAAAACCATGTGCACTGCAGGTGGGGCAGATATAATATGTGCAGATAGAATTATTTGGGTGGGGTTTTTATTCAAAGTGAGATCTATATTGCAGTGTAAAAATAAAGCAGTCAGTATTTACCCTGCACAGAAACAAAATAACTCACCCAAATATAACTCTCTCTGCACATGTTACATCTGCCCCCCTGCAGTGCACATGGTTTTGTCCATTTGAGAAGGAATTTGCCTCTAAGAGTGAACCAGAATAAGGCCCCAACTTTAAAGTAAAACCCCACCCAAATCTAACTCTCTCTGCACAAGTAACATCTGCCCCACCTGCAGTGCATATGGTTTTGTCCATTAGAGAGTGATTGTGCCTTTCCGAGTGAATCAGAATAACCGCCTATATGTAACAGATATACGTGTGCATTCACGCTCTGGTATACACGCAGGACATACAGGGTTTATCAGAGCGAGACCACCCGCACACTCAGGAGTGGTATATCTATCTTAGAATGAGGTCCCTTTGGTGACTAAATCGTTTTACGTGGAGAAAATAAAGGGTGGATCAGATACAGGATCGGAAGATGGCACAATCCTGTTCAAGCCATTTATCTTTGGTGAGGATTGATGTGTGTTCCAAGGCAGAAATGTGCCGCTGTCAGTGAGGCGGGGATGTGCTCCTGTCAGTGAGGCGGGGATGTGCTGCTGTCAGTGAGGCGGGTAATGTGCTGCTGTCAGTGAGGCGGGTAATGTGCTGCTGTCAGTGAGGTAGGGATGTGCTCTGTCAGTGAGGTGGGGATGTGCTGCTGTCAGTGAGGCGGGAATGTGCTCTATCAGTGAGGCGGGGATGTGCTCTGTCAGTGAGGCGGGAATGTGCTCTGTCAGTGAGGCGGGGATGTGCTCTGTCAGTGAGGCGGGGATGTGCTGATGTCAGTGAGGCGGGGATGTGCTGCTGTCAGTTAGTTGGGGATGTGCTGCTGTCAGTGAGGTGGGGATGGGCTGCTGTCAGTGAGGTACTGATGTGCTGCTGTCAGTGAGGTAGTGATGTGCTGCTGTCAGTGAGGCGGGAATATGCTCTATCAGTGAGGCGGGGATGTGCTCTGTCAGTGAGGCGGGAATGTGCTCTGTCAGTGAGGCGGGGATGTGCTCTGTCAGTGAGGCGGGGATGTGCTGATGTCAGTGAGGCGGGGATGTGCTGCTGTCAGTTAGTTGGGGATGTGCTGCTGTCAGTAAAGTGGGGATGGGCTGCTGTCAGTTAGTTGAAGATGTGCTGCAGTCAGTGAGGCGGTGATGTGCCGCTGTCAGTGAAGCGGGGATTTGCCGCTGTCAGTGAGGTGGGGATGTACTGCTGTCAGTGTGGTGGGGATGTGCTGCTGTCAGTGAGGTGAGGATGTGCTGGTGTCAATTAGACAGGGATGTGCTGCTGTCAGTGAGGCGGGGATGTGCTGCTGTCACTGAGATGGGGATGTGCTGCTGTCAGTGAGGCGGAATGTGCCGCTATCAGTGAGGTGAGGATGTGCTCTGGCAGTGAGGCAGGGATGTGCTCTGTCAGTGATGTGGAGATGTGCTGCTGTCAGTGAGGCGGGGAATGTGCTGCTGTCAGTGAGGCGGGGATGTGCTCTGTCAGTGAGGTGGGGATGTGCTGCTGTCAGTGAGGCGGGGAATGTGCTGCTGTCAGTGAGGCGGGGAATGTGCTGCTGTCAGTGAGGCGGGGATGTGCTCTGTCAGTGAGGTGGGAATCTGCTGCTGTCAGTGAGGTGGGGATGTGCTGCTGTCAGTGAGGTGGGGATGTGCTGCTGTCAGTGAGGCGGGGATGTGCTGCTGTCAGTGAGGCGGGGATGTGCTCTGTCAGTGAGGTGGGAATCTGCTGCTGTCAGTGAGGTAGTGATGTGCTGCTGTCAGTGAGGTAGTGATGTGCTGCTGTCAGTGAGGTAGGAATGTGCTGCAGTCAGTGAGGCGGGGATGTGCTCTGTCAGTGAGGTGGGGATGTGCTGCTGTCAGTGAGGCGGGGAATCTGCTGCTGTCAGTGAGGTAGTGATGTGCTGCTGTCAGTGAGGTAGTGATGTGCTGCTGTCAGTGAGGTAGGGATGTGCTCTGTTAGTCAGTTGGGGATGTGCCGCTATTAGTGAGGTGGGGATGTGCTCTGTCAGTGAGGTGGGGATGTGCTGCTGTCAGTTAGTTGGGGATGTGCTCTGTCAGTGAGGCGGGGATGTGCTGCTGTCAGTTAGTTGGGGATGTGCTCTGTTAGTGAGGCGGGGAATGCGCTGCTGTCAGTGAGGCGGGGAAGTGCTGCTGTCAGCGAGGTAGTGATGTGCTGCTGTCAGTGATGTAGGGATGTGCTGCTGTCAGTGAGGTAGGGATTGCTCTGTTAGTCAGTTGGGGATGTGCCGCTATTAGTGAGGTGGGGATGTGCCCCTGTCAGTGAGGTAGGGATGTGCTCTGTTAGTCAGTTGGGGATGTGCCGCTATTAGTGAGGTGGGGATGTGCTCTGTCAGTGAGGTGGGGATGTACTGCTGTCAGTTAGTTGGGGATGTGCTCTGTTAGTGAGGCGGGGAATGCGCTGCTGTCAGTGAGGCAGGGATGTGCTCTTTCATCACCAGATGTATCAAGCTTCAAAAGTGATAAAATGGAAAGTGATAAATAGCCAGCCAATCAGCTCCTACCTGCCATGTCACAGACTGGGTTTTTAAAAATAACAGGTAGGAGCTGATTGGCTGGCTGTTTATCACTGTCCATTTTATCACTTTTTGAAGCTTGATACATCTGGCCCTCAGTGAGGTGGTGATGTGCAGGCGTGATACACGGTATATACACATTGCTGCATCAGCGGTTATGTCACTGATAGACAGCAGGGTGTCAATGCCGCTATAGGGATAGTGTAAGTAATAGAAAAGGGCCCTGCTCGTGAGAACTTACATTCTAAAGGAAAAAGTTGCCCATAGAAACCAATCAACCTCTGCCATGTTACAGGCTGTAAATGAAGGAAGCTGATTGGTTGGTAGATTTTCTCCCTCGCCAGATGGCTTTTCTCTCTCTCTCTCCCAGAAAAGTTAACTCTTTGCTGCACTGCCCGGGGAGGTGAATGGGTTAAGGGGGCACTGTGTGGCGGCCTTGGCTTGGAGCGCTCCTGGGTGTGCCGCATGCCCCACGTCAGTCTCATGCGGTTCATTGCCAGGTTATCTCTGGGGAGGAAAACGCTCCCTGTTTACAGGAAATGCAGCACAAGGGTCTCCGGCGCGGTGGGAAAGGCGTGTGCAGAAACAAGGACACTGATTGTTACTAACCCTTCCACCGCCAGACACTTAGTGCAGGGGTACCGCTGGCATCTGGTGAGCTTAGCTTGGGGGGGGCCCGGAGGCCTCTGCGTGAGAGTGCCATTGTGGGGGAGATGTATCGAGCCTCGGAGAGACATAAAGTGCAGAATCTTCATCGTATACATATGTAATGTATTATATTATTATGGAGGCCTACGCTCCAGGATGTGCGGGGTGATTTCATTCAAAGGTCTATATTTACTAAAACTTCTAAAAATGAAAAGCGGTGACGTTGCCCATAGCAACTGATCATATGCTATCATTTTATAGGATGTTTTAGAGAAATAATAGACAAAATGTCATTGGTTGCTATGGACGTGAAACGCGTGGTTGTAAATGAAGCTGGACACTATAGCACAGTGCCTTGTTTGCTGCTCACCGAGACAGACGTCTAGTTTGGGGAGATGTCTCCAAAGACCGGAAATTGGGGCGAGAATGCTAAAGTGCACTGAGCGGGTCATTAGGCTGCGCTGGTGCCCAGTCCGAGTGCTACTGTGACCATGCACTGCGCTTCACACATCAAGACCTAAGTAATCAAACACTGTGCTGGTGTGATGTCACTAGTTCCTGGCAGATGGGTGTCCAGTCCTTAGATCGACACCATCATTTTAATTAATCAGCCGGCAACCCAGATTTAAGTCTGGGAGTCACAGTGACCCAGCCTAAATTAAAGCCCATATTACAGCAACTGATACCAATATCCTATATAATATACAGCTGAAACTGCTCCTCACCTGTATGGGGGGAATTCAACTGCTGTACGAGCCACCGATCTCTAGATGGCACAATGGGAAGTTTGACAGTCAAATAGCTGACATAACTTTTTCACGGTTTTTCCACGAATTTCGACGTAAGTTGACATAGACGCCGTGTCGGTGTACCGCGTCCCCTCGCATGGCGTACTGCGTACCGCCTGTGTTGGGAAAAAACGTAAAAAACTCATGACGGCCTTTTGACTATAGACCTAATGCTTGTGTTGATCTTACGACCCTGTCGACCGTAGACATGTCGACATGTGTCGATCTAAGCTCTGTCGAGCTTTAGCGGTCGACCTGATGTGACTGTTGAGTACATTCCGAGTTACACATGTAAATTCCACCATTGGAAGAGAGTCCAAATTCGGACCTGCTCGTGCAAATGGTCGACATAGACAAAAGGCTGACGCAAGCATTGGTCAACACGGAAATGGTCAACACATGAAGAGGTCACACCTGAAATATTAGTTTGTGATTTTTTTTTTTACTGCCAATTTCATCACATCGTCCCCAAAAATGTGTTCTGTGCCCCCCTAGCCCAGCTCGCTTCGCTCGCCAGGCTTCGTGCCAGGTGCCTCGTTCCCCACCGCTCACTTTACCGAGTCCAGATGGAGGGTAAAGCATAAAAAAAGTTCAAAAACAGAAAAAAAAATCCCCAAAATTCATGACGCCCTTTTTATGTGCCCCGTTGAACTTGTCAGAGTCAACCACATGGTGTCGGCACATTGAATGTCGATCTAGACACTGTTGACCGTCGACAAGGTAGCCAATTCTCCAACAGGGTTACTGACCTGCCTGCAAGGGTTACGGTATAGATGGTCGACATGTCTAGGTCGATAATCACTTGGTCGGCCACTAATGGACGACAGTGACTAGGTCGATGGCTAAGAATGGTTGACATACCATAGGTTGACATTGTCAGAGGTCAACACAAAATTTATGTCGACATGGACATGGTTGACATGAATAAGGTCGACATGAGATTTTCACGGTTTTTGGTATCTATGTCGACTTACGTCAACACGGGCACTGTATAAGTATACCTCATTCCCCTTGCATGGGCACGGTGCCACCCTGCGCTCGGCAAACTATTATATTCTCACTCTATGTCCATTTATATAGTAAAGAATGGAACAAAACACATAAAAATGTGAAAAATGTCGTCCTTTTTCATGTAGACCATGTCCATTTCGACCTTAAGGTTGTGTCCACCGCCTGTCAATGCTGAACTAGGGTATGTCGACCATTCTTAGGTGCCGACCTAGACATTTTTGACCCAGGGACCCCATACCCCTGCAAGGCAGTCAGGACCTTCCTCTAATGAGGAGAAGCCCCCAGAAATATCTCCTCTCCCGCTGCATTTCGGACAGTCTGCCCCAATACCCCAGATAAGGGCACATTGGCACTGCGGGTTGGCATGCAGAGATTTGGTGCTTGATGCCGACATGCAGGGATGGCTGGGATGATGAGCTGGCTCTCTGGCGTATTGCTGCGCTCCTGAAGATTGCCCAGCTGCATTCCGCCCTGAAGCTGCAATCTGGCCGCACTCATCCATATCATTACTACAAGCAGAAGAATTATCCGGGGATTAAACGTTCCGTGGAGACCTCCAGCTCCGGCTCCTCCGGTCTTTTACAGGCTGAAACTTTATAAGTCAGCTTTATCCGGCACTTCATCAAACTGCCGGCGTATTGATCATTAACCCCTTGCTGCGCTAACCGTAGTGTCTATCCCCGCTGCACATAACAGGGACCGGGCTTATAATTAGTACAATGGGCCTTATTCTGGTTTACACTCAGAGGCAAATTCCGTCTCAAAGGAACAAAACCATGTGCACTGCAGGGGGGGCAGATGTAACAGGTGCAGAGAGAATTAGATTTGGGTGAGTTATTTTGTTTCTGTGCAGGGTAAATACTGGCTGCTTTATTTTTACACTGCAATATAGATCTCACTTTGAAGAAAAACCCCACCCAAATCTAATTATCTGTGCACAAGTAACATCTGCCCCACCTGCAGTGCACATGGTTTTGTCCATTTGAGAAAAATTGCCTCTGAGAGTGAACTAGAATAAGGCCCAATATGCCTAATGAATTAGGAACATCTGCAGTTTTAATTGATGAAGAGCAGTTCTCAGATTGGGGCACAGGTGCCTGCATCCAGGACAGAGCAAGCTGCAATAACCAAGCTGACTTGCAGCTGACAACCGCTAATGTTAGCCGCCACCCACTCCCTGTTCGCACTACTAGGTGCGAACAGGATGGCAAACATCTAGTTCACCATGCCCACTCGCACCCTGCGTCTGCACATGCGCAGAAATGCATCGCTCCCCGTGCACAGACATCAGGACACACTGACCTCTCCCCTCCTCCTAATACACAGACATCAGGGGATACTGACCTCTCCCCTCCTCCTAATACACAGACATCAGGGGATACTGACCTCTCCCCTCCTAATACACAGACATCAGAGGATACTGACCTCTCCCCTCCTCCTAATGCACAGACATCAGGGGATACTGACCTCTCCCCTCCTCCTAATACACAGACATCAGGGCACACTGACCTCTCCCCTCCTCCTAATACACAGACATCAGGACACACTGACCTCTCCCCTCCTAATACACAGACATCAGGACACACTGACCTCTCCCCTCCTCCTAATACACAGACATCAGGACACACTGACCTCTCCCCTCCTAATACACAGACATCAGGACACACTGACCTCTCCCCTCCTCCTAATACACAGACATCAGGGGACACACTGACCTCCCCCCCCCTCCTAATACACAGACATCAGGACACACTGACCTCTCCCCTCCTCCTAATACACAGACATCAGGACACACTGACCTCTCCCCTCCTCCTAATACACAGACATCAGGACACACTGACCTCTCCCATCCTCCTAATACACAGACATCAGGACACAGTGACCTCTCCCATCCTCCTAATACACAGACATCAGGACACACTGACCTCTCCCCTCCTCCTAATACACAGACATCAGGACACACTGACCTCTCCCCTCCTCCTAATACACAGACATCAGGGGATACTGACCTCTCCCCTCCTCCTAATGCACAGACATCAGGGCACACTGACCTCTCCCCTCCTAATACACAGACACCAGGACACACTGACCTCTCCCCTCCTCCTAGTACACAGACATCAGGACACACCGACCTCTCCCCTCCTCCTAATACACAGACATCAGGGGATACTGACCTCTCCCCTCCTCCTAATACACAGACATCAGGGGATACTGACCTCTCCCCTCCTCCTAATGCACAGACATCAGGGGATACTGACCTCTCCCCTCCTCCTAATACACAGACATCAGGACACACTGACCTCTCCCCTCCTAATACACAGACATCAGGACACACTGACCTCTCCCCTCCTCCTAATACACAGACATCAGGGGACACACTGACCTCTCCCCCCCCCCTCCTAATACACAGACACTAGGGGATACTGACCTCTCCCCTCCTCCTAATACACAGACATCAGGACACACTGACCTCTCCCCTCCTCCTAATACACAGACATCAGGACACACTGACCTCTCCCATCCTCCTAATACACAGACATCAGGACACAGTGACCTCTCCCATCCTCCTAATACACAGACATCAGGACACACTGACCTCTCCCCTCCTCCTAATACACAGACATCAGGACACACTGACCTCTCCCCTCCTCCTAATACACAGACATCAGGACACACTGACCTCTCCCCTCCTAATACACAGACATCAGGACACACTGGCCTCTCCCCTCCTCCTAATACACAGACATCAGGACACACTGACCTCTCCCCTCCTAATACACAGACATCAGGACACACTGACCTCTCCCCTCCTCCTAATACACAGACATCAGGGGACACACTGACCTCCCCCCCCCCCTCCTAATACACAGACACCAGGGGATACTGACCTCTCCCCTCCTCCTAATACACAGACATCAGGACACACTGACCTCTCCCCTCCTCCTAATACACAGACATCAGGACACACTGACCTTTCCCATCCTCCTAATACACAGACATCAGGACACAGTGACCTCTCCCATCCTCCTAATACACAGACATCAGGACACACTGACCTCTCCCCTCCTCCTAATACACAGACATCAGGGGATACTGACCTCTCCCCTCCTCCTAATACACAGACATCAGGGGATACTGACCTCTCCCCTCCTCCTAATGCACAGACATCAGGGGATACTGACCTCTCCCCTCCTCCTAATACACAGACATCAGGGGATACTGACCTCTCCCCTCCTCCTAATGCACAGACATCAGGGGATACTGACCTCTCCCCTCCTCCTAATACACAGACATCAGGACACACTGACCTCTCCCCTCCTAATACACAGACATCAGGACACACTGACCTCTCCCCTCCTCCTAATACACAGACATCAGGGGACACACTGACCTCTCCCCCCCCCCCCTCCTAATACACAGACACTAGGGGATACTGACCTCTCCCCTCCTCCTAATACACAGACATCAGGACACACTGACCTCTCCCCTCCTCCTAATACACAGACATCAGGACACACTGACCTCTCCCATCCTCCTAATACACAGACATCAGGACACAGTGACCTCTCCCATCCTCCTAATACACAGACATCAGGACACACTGACCTCTCCCCTCCTCCTAATACACAGACATCAGGACACACTGACCTCTCCCCTCCTCCTAATACACAGACATCAGGACACACTGACCTCTCCCCTCCTAATACACAGACATCAGGACACACTGACCTCTCCCCTCCTCCTAATACACAGACATCAGGACACACTGACCTCTCCCCTCCTCCTAATACACAGACATCAGGACACACTGACCTCTCCCCTCCTAATACACAGACATCAGGACACACTGACCTCTCCCCTCCTCCTAATACACAGACATCAGGGGACACACTGACCTCTCCCCTCCTCCTAATACACAGACACTAGGGGATACTGACCTCTCCCCTCCTCCTAATACACAGACACTAGGGGATACTGACCTCTCCCCTCCTCCTAATACACAGACACTAGGGGATACTGACCTCTCCCCTCCTCCTAATACACAGACACTAGGGGATACTGACCTCTCCCCTCCTCCTAAAACATAGACATCAGGGCACACTGTCCTCTCCCCTCCTTCTAATACACAGACATCAGGGAGCACTGACCTCTCCCCTCCTCCTAATACACAGACATCAGGACACACTGACCTCTCCCCTCCTCCTAATACACAGACACCAGGACACACTGACCTCTCCCCTCCTCCTGATACACAGACATCCAGACACACTGACCTCTCCCTCCTCCTAATACACAGACATCAGGGGACACACTGACCTCTCCCCTCCTCCTGATACACAGACATCCAGACACACTGACCTCTCCCTCCTCCTAAGACACAGACATCAGGACACACTGACCTCTCCCCTCCTCCTAATACACAGACATCAGGACACACCGACCTCTCCCCTCCTCCTAATGCACAGACATCAGGGCAACCTGACCTCTCCCCTCCTCCTAATACACAGACACCAGGGGACACTGACCTCTCCCCTCCTCCTAATACACAGACACCAGGGGACACTGACCTCTCCCCTCCTCCTAATACACAGACACCAGGACACACTGACCTCTCCCCTCCTCCTAATACACAGACACCAGGACACACTGACCTCTCCCCTCCTAATACACAGACATCAGGGGACACACTGACTACTCCCATCCTCCTAATACACAAGCACCAGGACACACTGACCTCTCCCCTCCTAATACACAGACACCAGGGCACACTGACTACTCCCCTCCTCCTAATACACAGACATCAGGGGACACACTGACTACTCCCATCCTCCTAATACACAAGCACCAGGACACACTGACCTCCCTTTCTAATAATGAACAATATCAGAGATTTATCATACTCCCTTCCCCCTCCCTTGGACAGAGACACATGGGGGCACCGTGGTGTAATTGGGTGTATTTCACAATTCACATTTCTCTGTTTCTAAATCGGTTTGTGCTTCAGGGAAGTAATATTCTCTATCCCCTCAATAATAACATTATAGATTGCAGCCCAGGATAGCAATAACCTCACACTGTGTGATTATCTTCCCTTTATCATTACTATTTATTTCCTTGTCTGTGAGGGCTGACAGAAGCATTCTTACAGAGTTATTGTCTCGCCTTGCATGGCCATACTGTGTCTGAGACGGGGATTTAATTGTGTTGCCACCAGCGTTAGCCGCTATGTCCTGTTACGCAGCGTGTAATAATTGTGTCATGTGACCCAGCTCCCTGTATCATCCCAGGCATGCTAACTGTGGCACCTGCGTACCCAGTGTGGCCCCTGTCTGATGTGATTTACCTCTGTAGCGTATATGGTATGTAATAAAATCCACCTCCCATTCTCAGTACGGCTCATTAAGATCCCATTGTATTATTTATGTCAGATCCAGCAAATTATTGTAATGAGATTATCACTATTTAGTGCTATTGCTTCTGGGTGTCACAGTGGCTAGTATTGCTGCTTTACAGAACTAGGGCCCCTGTGTTTTACTTTGACCCACTATATGGGTGGAGTGTGCATAGTGGGCCCGATTCTTGTTCACTCGAAACGGGGCAAATTTGGCCTCATTCGGACTTAAGTTTGTGGGTCTGTGCATGCGCCAGCGTGTATTTGCACATGTACACACCCAGACATCGAACGGCTTCGGCGAGTTAAACACTCGTCGGGCTGTTCGTTGCGGGGAGGGCGTTCCCATGGTGGTCCAATGCCTGCTGGTGTGCGCGGCTGACATCACAGGACATTATCCGTCAGCCCCGTCTTCTTAATTAAAAGTCTTTTTTTACTGACTTCTGTGACCATTGAATGATTTCTGCTGCTAGCGGAGGCATGCGAGTGTGTTCTCCAATTGGTCCGGTGGCCTCTTAGGTGCTCGGTAAACTGTGATGTTCGCAAATTGAATCAGGCCCATTATCCCAAGGTTTATGTGAGATTCCTCCAAGAGATTTAATTTCTGACAGGTGAAAACGTTGCTTGATAGGTCTGCGGTGGTTCTTTTTGTCTAGTGATGCCGACTTATATAACACCCGGTTCAAATGAGACGTTTTAGTATTTTGGTCCAGGTGTGGGAGCCGTACCTTTCTGCTGTGGTGGGGAGCAGCATTAACATCAGTGTCCAGCTGATATGTACAAAATTTGTAATGTTGCGATTCTGTTGTGTATTTTGACACTTCTTTACTGTATCCGCAGTGCCTACACGGAGCCGTACAAAGTCTGCCCTATCCCCATGCACAGTACAGAAGACCTCACCTCGGATGAGGAGCAGAAGAGCTCAGGAGATGAGGAGACCAGCACTGGAGGGGTGCAGAAGGTAATAATACATGGACATCTCTATCTCCCTCACTATATGGGTCTCCCCCCTCATTCCCCATGTCTCTTTCCCTTCCCAATGTCTCTCTATCTTTGCCTCCTGTGTCTCTTTTCCAATCCCTCCTTTGTCTCTCTCACTTACCATATGTGTGTGTGTGTCTCTCTCCATTGCTAGTGTCTCTGTCTATCTCTCTCCCACATGTCCCTATTTTCCACCCCAGTGTCTCTTTATCGCTCCCCGTGACTCTCTCTCACCATCATTGCTCCCCCATGTTCCTTCTCTCTTCCCCTCCACAAGTGTATTCCTTCCCTTTTCCCATGTGTCTTCTTTTTTTCTTTCTTTCTTTCTTTTTTTCTTTCCTTCCTCCCCTGTCTATCTCTATCTCTCTCTCGACTGTTCCTTTCCCTCTCACTTACATATATTACCAGGTTAACTATCACAAAGGAGATGAGATGGGCAGAGTATAAGTTCTATTGCGGGTTGGGTGTGTAATGGAGTTGAGCTCCACGTCTATGGTGGTGTTTATTAATATCGTGTGGTAGACACCGTAGTTGTAGAAGCATGTTGCTAAATGGGTGGACTGGTGAGTGGGAGAGTGTAGGCTTCTGATTGGATGTTGTGGCTGTTGAGGGGGCGGGCACACATCTCCCTATAACTGCAGTGGCAGGTGTGTTGGTGCCTGGGTGCATTGTCCGGGATGCCTGCACTAGACTGACACACTGTACAATTATACCCAGTTTTATATAAAGGCAGGCAAGGTAAGGTTAAACTGCCAATAGAAACATTCTTTGTATGAAAGTTATATGCTAGAGAAGGCGGAGCCTGTTGGAAATTGGGAGTGGTAACAATGCAAATCTGCTAATCAGGGGTGTGGCCTGTGTGGCCCAAGCGGCGCTGTGGTCAGGTTTGCGGCACAGCCGGTGCAGGTGTCAGCATAAAACGGCTTTATAATCGTGTCTTCATGTCATTTCTTCTGTTATTGGGTGACATTTATATAAACCACGCTTCCTTTCATTATCAGTGCAGGGTGATATCAGAATACAGCGCTGCGGTCGGCCGTGCTAGAGACATTTTGATAACTTTCCTGGAATTTTATCATCGGATTTTGGAGTTGATACAGATTTGGGCCCTTGTGCAGTTGCATTTGCATTTTCTTTAGACTACAGAGCCATTAATGTTAGCAAATGAAGTTACCAAAATATTGTCACATACCCTCCAACATGACCCATTCCATTAGGTATAAAATACTCTGTTCTTGGACTTCATTGCCAGTGGCGGATCCAGAGGGGGTTTCATAGCATATAACTCTGAATTATGCCCTTTGTCTTTTGCCAGAGAGACTCTGCTGGGTCCCCAGTGCTGGAAATAAGGGCTTTATCGGTGATGCCATATACGGATGGTACTATCTACAGATTGGTCCTCAATATGCCATGTATGGTGAGGTGCCTGGCTCGTGTGAGCTGCGCTGAGCGGTCTAGCGCCTTTATCCTGTGAATATGTCTTCTTGGTGACAAAACCACTTCACAATACCACCGTGACACTTGTATATCTGACTCTGAATCCCTATAAAGTCCAGTGGAACTTGGCGTGGAAAGACGCCACAACGGCTGTCCCGTAACACTGCGTATACAGAGTCAGGCTATATATACAAGTGTCACATGTCAGATTAATCCCAA
Organism: Crinia signifera; assembly: GCF_055691185.1. Classification (NCBI taxonomy): domain Eukaryota; kingdom Metazoa; phylum Chordata; class Amphibia; order Anura; family Myobatrachidae; genus Crinia; species Crinia signifera. The sequence goes on along the minus strand of NC_139224.1, from coordinate 8,410,551 downwards.
CTGTCACTCAAAAACATGCTTGGTGCGAGCAGTGAGCTTGGGACCTTGCGCACGGGAAGGGTGGTTTGGTGCGACTAGGGCTGTAGTGTATGAGGACTGTTCAGTAACCTCTGCCATTGATAATACGTTAAAGTTCCCACTTCAAAGATTGGGATGATGGTAAATGAGGAACAAGGCTTTTATAGATGGCGCAAATCAGTATAATGCCCATTTTCTTGGTTGGTTTTGGCTTTTCATAGCTTCATAGAGTCCAAAGTGTTCCCAGTATGACCGGAGTGATTGGCGACTTACACTCTGTAGATTGCGCTACTGATTCTGCGGACACAACACCGCCATGCTGCAGCAGCCGGATAACTATGTCATGTTGATGGCCGCTGTTTCGGCTGGGTGGCCTTGTCCTGTGCGTCCGAATGGTTGCCTCCAAGAAACGCGTTTCGCCAAGAGAGCAATCCGTCTGTGAATTCAGCAATTCTGACATCAATTCGTCTTCAATCTCCGCCCGTGTGTTCCTACATGATGCGGCACTTGCACAGTTTGAGATCTTTGTGCGGCAGTCACAGCTTGCAGACATGCAGAATTAGGCCCATTGACTTCCGCCGCATTTACAGAGTATGGAACAGTGATGCAAAACTGGAATTCCGCATGGGATTTCGCCGCAGCATCACTCGCCTGCCGTCTCCACTGTTACCCACACACATTACTTGAATATCCTTCTGCACCTGGCTCCGATGATCCCTTTCTGCCCATTCTATCCCTCCCCACTTCCATCTGCTTTCTGTCATTCAAGATTCTGCGCCGGAATTTCACCCTTTCCAAACACCCGTTCATTCTGCCTCCCTTACTCTGCACATCTCTTCTTCTCCTTCCCAGCTGTGTCACCCTCCCCTCCTCCACCCAACACATCTTCCTGCTTCCCCAAACAGAGGCACTTTCATCCATAGGCATGGCTCCTATGACTGGCACTTTGCACACTGAAGCACTATTCTTCTCCCATGTCCGTTATAATTGTGTTTGGCTCTGTGTGATGATGAGTCCCCGGAGTGTTGGGGCTCTCTGTCAGCGCTGACTGGTGTCTGCCATGCTCACGTCTGTAACTCTTTCATTGCCGGGAGGGGTGGTGGTGGTGGTGATGGTGGTGGTGTGGAGGTTTGGCTTATACAAGACGTGAAGCCAGAGTGGGTCATTAATGGGAAATTAATGCACAGATGAGCACAAGGGGTGTGATCTGAGATCGCTCTGTGCCCAGATGTATACTGTAGGTTGTCTGGCGCTTAGCATTGGTCTTTCCTTACTTGCATCTGCTCATCTACCTATGTAACACCTACTAATTATTACCTCTCACCACTGTAGCACTCCTAACAGAGCTTCTGCTGCTGATATATGTAACACCTCACCCGTGTGATGCCTTGGGGTGGTTGGCCTGTGTTTAATTGGGGGGTCCTGTGCCCTGGACTTAAACCTTAGTCTTAGGTACCCACCAGATCAGGTCACATGGTTACATTTGGTGGGCACATATATTTTTTGTCCAAATTTTTTTCGCAAAACACCTCCAATTTACTTTATAGGGGGTGATTTGGTCCTGCTCGCTGCATGCCGAATTCGCTCCCCTCTTTCCATGTTTGGGGTTTAGCCTGTGCGCTCGCTCCAGGGGGAGGACACAAGGACCGCCCGGTGTTTCATGGGCGTGCCCACGAAAGCGGTGGGCGTACCCGTGCGAACACAGGCGCGTCAATGCTTGCCCGGGACGGCCGGCTGATGTCACATGACTTTAGCGCCCGCCCCGGAATTCGGCCATCTCCGGCCACAATAAAAGTCAGTCTAGAGTAGACTGACTTTTATTTACGAAGGGGGAAAAAAAGAAAAATTTGATGGTCAGCGACCGTCCAATGATCTCGCTCCAGTGCAGCCGCATGCGATCCGATGTTTGCTAACGAGCGAATCCCAGTGCTCGTGGGGTGGGGCATATTCACTGACTTTTACCTGACCCAATTATTATATAGCACATAGATAGTAATTATTCTCAGTAGAAAAGCTTAGTACTATATGGAACCATAAGTCTCAGCATGATAGCATTATTTAGTTAGGGTGAATCTTAAGTCCCCCCTGCGCAAACTGAGTCACATGACACCACAAAGTCCCGTGTCGGTAAATGACCTCTACGCTGGAGAGTAATCAGCCGCTCCTGCGCCTTTGGATTCCAGACTGTATAACTTGCAGCCTTCTGGGGGACATTGTCTGGCAGTCACTCCGTGTCCAGTCCTGAATAATAGATATGCTCTATCGCACCTACTTATGGCGAGCAGTGACCCATCCTTCAGCGCCTGTCACAGTGTTATTACATTACAGCTACACAGTCAGCACTCTGCGGCCTCTTTGGTGAAGCTGTTACCCTGCAGGTTAATGTACGATGTTTCATCTTGTGCTGTGGATGGATATTTATATACATGGATTATAGTGACAGTGCACATTCACGCCGTACCATGAGACCCACTTACCTGCACATCAGTGGGTGTGACGGCTCACGCTGCCTCCTATGTGTGGGGTGCCGGTTATGCACAAATGTATTCTCTTATAGAGACAGGGGGATCAAGCAAGCCCTCTGTCATTTAGGACAACAGCTAATCGCTCATTGGTTGCTTTGGGCAACTACTCCACTCAGGGGGCGATTTACTAAGCCTTGGGTGCAGATAATGCGGACGGAGATAAAGTACCAGCCAATCAGCTCCTAACTGCCATGTTACAGGCATTTGAAAAATGAGCGTTTTTGTTGTCAACTGCCCACCCCAAGCAGGGAATGCCACACCTGCATTCCCAGGGGAAGGCCCAGTACCCTTAGCTTACTAGATAGACCCCTAAATGAATTAGAAGTTGTGAATTTGTTACTTTCCTGTTTGATCATCCATGTACTATGTCATTTTGCTGTATATACCTTCTGCTCTGTATGTCGCCTTGGAATCATTGTGGCCCCATATAAATAAAAGATAATCATCATTAGCACAGTGGTCACTATCATGTGCTGTATTTTGTGTATTGGACAGGAGAATGCTGTCTGTGTTGTGTATTAGTTACTAGGATGATCTCTGTATTGCATACCAATCAAAAGAATGATTGCTGTATTGTATTGTGCCCCATCTGCACTCACCTAAACAAGGTGAGTGCAGAGGGGTGAGACAGAGACCCTCTCACCACGCCAATTGTTTGTCAAGGAAAGAAGAATGAGGCAGACAGAACCTACAGACAAAGGCATTTGGTGCACAAAGCTCCCTGCATCCGGCGAGGGGGGGGGGTGTCGGCACAATACATAACCTGCACCCATCCATATGTTATACGTACCTCTATGCCATGTCTGGAATCTAGCGTCATCCAGCTCTGCGTATCTATCACCACAGTGGTGTAGCTAGGAATTTTTCTCCCCCCCTGCCCAAAAAAATTCCAACAACCCCACCCCCTAACGATGGACCACAGGCGCCACTGGCTGAGCTGACAGGCGACCCAGGCAGCAGTGAGCGTTGAGCTGGTCCCGCTCTGTGCAAATCTAATGAGCGGGGACACAGTGCAGTACATATTTAATGAGCGGATCCCCGCCAGAACATATGTAATGAGCGGGACCCGCTCATTACATATGCACGAGGCGGGACCCGCTCATTCAATATGCACTGCGCTGGGTCACCGCTCATTACATATGTACAGGACGGGCCCAGCTCAGCGCTCACTGCTGCCTGGGTCCCCTGTCAGTTCATCCAGCAGTGCCCACCACAGACCCCGCTGGCGCCACTCCCCCAAGCTGCTTCGGGGTCTGCCACATATGTAGCTACGCCACTGTAATACCAGTGGCGGACATATTTCAGGTGATTAGCCCATGTGTTCCAGGAACAATGTGGGGGGTCATGTTCTGGGAGACCAGAACATACTCAGTTGACTCAAACTCAGAGTCTATTGTTCCAGGGCGGTGGGGGCCTGCATGGAGCCTGTACACAGGCCCTCTCCTATCTTACACCTCCCCTGCTTATACTGTAGTGTAATGTACAAGTCACAGATAGTGCTGTAACCAATAATACCCCTTTCACACCAGCCTAAATTCCTGGGTTGAGTCCAGGAACAACCCGATACTACCTCTGGTGTGAAAGGTACCCGGGACAAATTACCGGGCTAATTTGCCGGCAGTCCAACCCTGCTAGGTAGCAGGGTTGTTCCTGGGTTCAACCCGGGGACCTGGCTGGTGTGAATGGGTTAGGGTATATTTACCCGGGTTGCCGGTCCTCGGTGTCCTGTCCGGCTGGGAATCCACGCAGGCGGCGGGCGCAAATGACGGGACAGCTGGTGGAGGATGATGACGCAGCTCTCCGGTGGCAGTGAGGGCGCCGGAGAGCTGTGTCATCTTCATCCGCCGCCTGTCTCGTCATTTTCGCCGTCGCCTGTGTGGATCCCCGGCCTGCCCGGAGGACCAGCAACCGGGGTGAGTATTCACACCACCTCCTGCCCACCTCCACCGCCATCCCGCCGACTGCCCGACGCCATCCCGCCGACTGCCCACCTCCTCCCCACCTCCTGCTGGCCTCCTTCCCGCTCCCTTCACACACCAGAAAATGCAGGGACTTTTCTGGTGTGAATGGGTCCAAACCCGGGAATGTTCCTGCTTGTCCCGGGAACTGAATTCCCGGCTTTGTCCCTGCATTTCTGGTGTGAAAGGGGTATAAGATAGCCCAGTACTGAGGCATATCCCCCCCCTGAACTCAGGACTGCCGGCACTGCAGAGCACTAGTGGGGAATTGGCTTACATTGTATTTGCACTACGGCTGTGCTCAGTCCCACGTCTTAATCATTTGTTCTCTATTTTTCAGTATTGACTAAAATTACCACTTCCTATCTATTATTACTTTAAAAAAAAATCCATCACGCCCCTACCTTTTACCATCGCGTGCCTCTCGCTTGTGATTGGCTAGTATCACAGCGTCACCCATTGCCTACAGCTGCTGGCTGTATTGTCACCCTTTGGTAGCAGGTAACTTCCGGCAGTGAAAGGGTGGGGACACGCGCTATTTTTAATATTTTGTTTTTAGCTCTCGGTCCCTCCTGTCTCAAACTGATAAACCAAAATATCCCCCGGGCTCTCCCCGCCACTCTCCCTCCCTCCCCTGGCTCATACATGACACATTGCCCCTGGCCTACCGCTGCATGGGTGTAATGAGCGCAGTCAAAACACAGACAATGGGCGGAATGTAATGAAATGTTTCTCTCCCACTGAGGGCGTCAGTTCCTTTGTGACTGTCAATATGAAGCCGATACAGCCATTGACAGCCATACTGCATAGTACCATTGCTGTTCATGTGACAAGTATGTGGTCAGCTGACACACGTCTGTCCGTCTGTAGCGCCACGGGTTCATGTAACAGTCCTCCAGCTCCAGCGGTAGTTATCATTAGTGCCCAGAACATTATAGTTTGATTATAGATCTGTACTAACCTGCTGATTCCCGGGATCCCGGAGAGCTGCTGCAGACCGCTCTCTGGGCACGATTCAGTACCACTCTCGGCCCGTGGGGTGTCCGCCAGTTTTGTAAGCAACCAATCTGCTTTATTTGCCGGTACTTATATGTTAGTTGGGCACCCACTATAGTTAGTACGCTCATACCCCCACTGGATCCATGTCGGCGTGGAGTTGATTTTATATAGTGTGACGAGCGCAGCGAGCCACCGAGCACTCACGATGACAATATTGTTAACGATATTTTTGTGCCTATTATATAGGGATGTCCTCCGTCGTCTGTACATGCAGGACGATGGAGGACATCGCTAGCAAGGGCCATGCTGCATTCTGGCAGTTAGGAGCTGGTTGTTTGGTAGTTTATCTCCATCCACTTTATCTCTCTCCAAAGCTTAGTTGTACAGAGACCCCATAATTAGCTGAGGAGGGGGTTAGTCAGCACTCCGTCATATCCATACAATGTAGGAGGACATTGTGCTAATTTTAAGCTTTAGAGCAGGCATGTCCAAACTGCGGCCCTCCAGCTGTTGTGAAACTACACATCCCAGCATGCCTTGCCATAGTTTTAGCATTCCCTAAAAGCAAAACTGTGGCAAGGCATGATGGGACTTGTAGTTTCACAACAGCTGGAGGGCCACAGTTTGGACATGCCTGCTCTAGATGGTGCTCGCTCCCTTGTACCTATTGAACTAGTGTCCAGAGTACCAAGATCAGTGCATTCCAAACCCTGGTTCTCATGACCTGCTTGCAGTCCAGTCATTAGGGATAGTCCTGCTTCAGCACTGCTATGTATGCAAATTTACGCAACTTAATAATTAAACCATCTGTGGTCACGCACGTTCCCTCGGCCAAGAGGGTCCATATGGATTCCATCGCTGTAAAGGTCTGCTGCTGTCATGACCGATAAAATTCATACTGCGCCACAAGACCGGTCACTACTCTCCATTCTTAATAAATTGCTCTCAATAGCCATGAAACGGGCGGATTATTGATAATTAGGCCCCTTAGTACCTTCATGTAAGCCAAATGCTGGTTGTCTACACACAGATAAGTGGATGGGACTAATACAGGACCTTGCAGCTGATGTTGTGCACCTGCCCTCCAGCCAGTGGTATCTATTTATCAATGACAACACTGAGCGCATTGTTGCAACGCGAGATGCCAGTGGTTACTATATGAATACGCGCATTGATGTCACCAGATTTGAAGGTCAGCACCTGACAGAGGAGGAAGCCTAAACGTATGATAGTGCCCTGACAACCAATCAGATCACGGCAGCTTCTTACACGCTGCACCATAGTATTAATGGAGGGTGGAACAAAACAAGTTTGCAAAAACCCTGTGCGGTAGAATAGATGTAAGTGTGTGGAAGATGGCTACTGGTGTCCTTCTTGGTGTATTTATTTCCAGCCAGGAGTCACTTCGTTATTCTGCTTTATATCAGACGTCATTGAAATTCTTTTATTTGTCAGGAGGCAGAGAATAACGCTGACAGTTCCTGTGTGTGAGTTATTGTGGACGCTGTCAGCGACAAAGGGTATTTCCTTTTCCACCATGCCATTAAGTTCTGCAAACAGGCAACGCCTGGCTGCAGGGCCCGGGATGAGGAGCATGTGATTAGCCGGGCACCGGGGGGCTGTGTGCCGGGATATCCATGTAAGAATTATCTCATGTGTACAAACAGTGGAAGCAGGGCCTCACCGCAGACGTTGGCACAGACAGCTGCGGGGATATGAGGACGTGCCGGGCGCCCTGTGGTCACCTCATTATTACCCCAGGGCAGTGCCAGCCTGGCTGTGCTGAGGTCACTGCTGCTACGGAGCTGTGTGAGAAGGGAAGTGCGTCTAAAGGGTTAACGCAGATAAAGGCACGTGATTCGTCCGCCGTTCACAATGGTGGGTGCCCTATACAGAGCGCTGGCATGTAGGGGTACATGTAAGCCAATAAAGAATAAGCTATTCATGTGTCAATTATCACTGCTTTTATATGTGCAGTACCTACCCTCCTGATCTGCAATTATTATACCAGCTGTACCCACCAGGAAGACTAGACTACCAGACATTATATATATATATATATATATATATATATATATATATATATATATATATATATATATATATATATATATATATATATATATATATATATATATATATATATATATATATATAGACAGAACTTACCCAAGCCTCCGGGAAGGAAAGGAATGGACCAGCACTCACAGTTTGATGTAAAGAAGGTTTGTATTAGCAGTTACAGCATAGAGTACAAGCAGGCTGACCCAACAGACGTTTCAACTGGATGCCTCTCCAGTTTTCATCAGGGGTGAAAACTGGAGAGGCATCCAGTTGAAACGTCTGTTGGGTCAGCCTGCTTGTACTCTATGCTGTAACTGCTAATACAAACCTTCTTTACATCAAACTGTGAGTGCTGGTCCATTCCTTTCCTTCCCGGAGGCTTGGGTAAGTTCTGTCTAAATTAACCTCTAAGGACCCTGCACCCCCTATACCATCTTTACCTCTCTGAGTGCCATCCTGCATTTGCTTATATATATATATATATATATATATATATATTCAAATAAAACCCGACATCACAAGCAAGTAACTTTGAATCTGGCGCAAACCACGTGCTCAGGTGTCGACACTGACACCCCCTAAAAAAACCTTAAAAACTCACATCAACCTATTCATGTGTCAAAACTTTTCCATGTTGACGTTTCGCTTGTGTCGATATGTCACTGTCAACCTAGTGCATATTGATCTTTTGTCAATGTCTGTCTAATGCATGTTGACACTTTTGTGTTGACCTGTGTACTCACTGTCGACCTAGGCACTGTCTGTAAGCTAATTCACACCCGGCCATGGATGAAGGAAGACTCAAAAACCCAAATGACACCCCTCCCCCTCCCCCCATAATTCCATCATAGGGCCTGATTAAGACCGCTCAATAAGCAGCGGTTTTTCACAGTTTAGCGAGTGGGTAAATGATGCCCATCGGGCAGGGTTGCCGACTTTAAGAATCTCCTCTCCGGGAGAAGACAAGAGAGGAGACTTTCAGCAGCAGTCCTGGACCCGATGTGCGAATGCCTTCGTCGAGTATCACGCACAGAGCGGGTAGGGGGAGGGCACAGGGGGCTGTCCCATGGGAACGGGCATGGGACGCTTGAGCGTGGGCATGGGACGCTTGAGCGTGGCGTCATTAAGCCCCGCCCCATGATGCAAAATAGCTGAATTAACGGATCTCTGTGGAGGGGCTAAAATGATGCGATTGTGACATTTTAGCTCCGCCCCCTCCTCTGAGACCCGCAGATTGCCGACGTCGGGAGAAGACCTCCGCGATCGGGGGCGCAGTGGGGGTCCCCCTGAATCCGGGAGGGTTGCCCACCTTTCCATGGGGCCTGGAGGGGGACCCGATTTTCGGGAGACTCCCGGTTATTCCGGGAGGGTAGGCAACCCTGCGCTAATGTCCACGCTTGCATGGAAATGGATGTGTATGCTATAGTCTGACTTTTATTTGCCACGGATTTGGACGAGTAGGGGGCAGGTGCTGACGTAATTTGCTGTGAGCCGCACGCCCCGAGCAGGCTTCACCACGTCTGCACCCTCCTGGGGACGCCCAGCGTTTTTCTGGGCACACCCACTGTTTATTTTATGGGGGGGGGGCGCAACCAACAAATGCTGCCCGTTCCCATGGGACAGCCCCCTA